>NC_073339.2:44462500-44545000 GCF_027580225.2 Misgurnus anguillicaudatus | reverse complement strand
AACAGATTCGATGCAGAAATCAATCAAGGATACCTTTATGGATTCCTACGCTTTCTGTAAACCGTTCATCTTGGTGTTGGCAGGGATTCTGCGAGTGCTAAAAATACCCGGCCTTTAAGAGCCAACAATGCAGGGTAGGAAATCTACTTTGCACTTGGATCAATAGGTACGGGTTTCCTGTCAAGCGTTCCTGCAGCCTCTTTAGTCATTCGGGCCCTTTCAAACGGCCGCCGAGTTCACTTCTCTCCTCACTGACACCTTTGTATTGCGACGATTTCTAATTTCACAATGTTTTGGTAAAGGAGGATTAGCCATTCCGCCACGGAGCCCTTTTTTTCTTCGGAGTCGGAAGCGGGGGGCTCAGGGAGAAGGCACGAGTAAATCTGTTTCCATGAGGGAAAGGGTTCGAGAAATGCAATTTATTCCTCTCGCTTTGAGGCCTGATTTATTTCATATCACGGACTAAGCCGAAACCAGAGAACTTACCTGGCTGGTCGAGAGAAGGTGAATTGGAAAAGCTTATCTCTGAGGTGCACTTTCTGCTGGGTAGCGCCGTTGTTAAGGCAGATTACCGTATTTGCAGAATGTGAATATGTGATGAGGAACCGTGCATGAGTCAGCACGTACAGTGCGAGTCGCTGGTGTTAAATGCCGGTGTATTGAGTCAAGGGAAGCGATGCATAACCCGGTGTCTGTGAAGTATCATCTCAGACTCACAGACCTCCTGCCAGTCAGGAGCCATAAACAGACTTTATAAAGAGGTTCTGTTGTACTGTGATTGAATTGCACGCTAATCCTATGGTACTGTGATATGTACCGTGGCACTGAATAGGTGGTGTATTCGAATGGGTGAACCTCGTGAAGAACACACAGTGGGGGGGGGGGGGGGTTACAAGGACATGAATAGTGTATAATGACATGTTTACTATGGTATAACCATGGTTTACGGGGACACAGGAAACCACATATGCCAACATGTGTGCGCGGCGCATGTGTGTATACGGTATACATTTTAAGTTTAGGGTCATTTGGCAGAAATGTTTTTTTTTATGATCTTATAAACCTTTTTGTCTAAAGGTATCATGTCTAAGGGGTGGTTTCTCGGATAGGGCTTATCTTAGTCCCAGACTAAATTGCATGTTTGAGCCGCTTTAAAGGAACAGTATGTAGGATTGTGGCCAGAACTGGTATTGCAATCATAAAACTTGTGGCTAAAACTGGTACTGCAATCACACAACTGGTGGCCAATACACAAAATGACAACATAAACATCAACTCCACTTTTGAAATGACAATATTATGCCTGTACCACTGTTGTCAGTGATATAAGTATTTGAAATGAAAATGATTTCTTAATGTCTAGTGACATTTCATGGCAATTTTATGATTAATTTATATACATTTCTTACATACTGTTCCTTTAATTTTAAAACACCTTTCACTGACATATTTGAACATATATCAGTGCCATTGTTTTGTCTCAAGATGCACACCAATATTGTTTTTTGTAAGGTTTGTTTGTTAAAACTTCTTAAATGTCCTAATATTACTAAGACCTAGTCCTGGATTAATCTAAACCCTGTCTGGGATACCGACCCTTTATGTTTCAAAATAAGTTATGTGTAGAAAAATAAAAGTGTGGCAAGATCTTTCATTACAAAACAAAAAAAAAATGTAACAAATGGTTCTGAAAAGGATTACTTGGACTGAATAATGAAGATAAAGCAAACGTTTATCTTTATTTGCCTTTAAAGCTCAAAAGTAGCCAAAAAGAGTCCAGAATAGATGGGAAGTACTTAAAAAAAAATAATAATAATCTAAAGATGCTAATATTAGTATGATTCATTTTGGATTATTTGGATGTAATTAGTTATATTGGTGGTATTAAATAGTTTACTATTATTCAAAAATGTGTAAAAAAAAAAATGTTTTTTAATCTTTGTAAGTCGTTTTGGACAAAAGCGCCTGCGAAATGCCTAAATGTAAATGTAAAAATAAATAATGTAGGGATGATAAATGATTAATAGTGATTAATCGCATACAAAATAAAAGTTTGTGATTTGTAAATATATATATACACACATTGTCCAGGACTACTGTATTTTCCGAAATATAAGCCGCATTATTCAAAAATGGGTCATTAAGACTGAATAACGTATATAAGTCGCAGTGGACTACACGTCTCGTTTATTTAGAAAATTGTTTCACAAAATCCAAGCTGAAGAACAGAGATTTAATCTGGAAAGGCAAGTTATTCAACTAAACAATAGCAGACAGAACAGCAGGCTGAATAGATGTCTGTACATTACAGTAATATTATCAGTTATTTAAACGATAAACCATAGCATACAGAACTTACCTGGAAGGTTGAATAGGCTAAATTAACCGAACAAGCCATCTAGCATGAAGTCCGCATATTCGTCATTCCACATCACTGAATCCATTGAATTACATAAATACAGGAGCAGCATATGGCCGACTCTTGCGGCTGTAGACGGTAATGATGTCTCTTGCCTCATAAATGTCAAAATTAATTCATACTGACTTACAAGGTGCACCTGACTATAAGACGCAGCACCAGTCAAGTTATGGACAAAAATGCAGCTTATAGTCCGAAAAATATGTCATTTTATATATATATATATATATATATATATATATATATATATATATATATATATATATATATATATATATATATATATATATATATACAAATGTGTATATATAAATGAACATTTCTTAAATGTATACAATAATAATTACACACAGTACATAAATTATGCAAACACAAACTTTTAGTTTTTCCTTGACACCTTACATAAGATCTGCTACATTACTGGAAATAAATTTATGAATTCAAGGTGTGCACGAATTAATCGAACGTATTACGCGAGGCGGGTAATACACTGTGCGTTTTCATAACAGTTTAGTCATTTTTATAAGACATCAGAAATGAAAAGGCAAGCAGAAACGTATTTCACATATAAATTATGGCCTCCTTTCTGATGCTGCTGGCTTTATGGCTATACGCTCTTATGTTGGGCTGTTTCCTCAGCAGGGGCTGTGTAGTCTAAGATCACTAAACTCAAACAGAGTTGAAAAGAAATGAATGGACCTCAACCTTGTGAAATATTTATGAACTGTATACCCCCGACATTCCCCTGCTACCTAAATGAGTTCACAACACATGTGGTTCAAAATGTTTTTTTAGGCTCGATTTTTAAAGTTCACCCAGAAATGAAAGTCTACTTATTATTTATGCATGCCTGTGCCATATTCTTACACAGGAATCTGTTTTCCAAGCAACAAAAGTTAGCATTGAAATGACATGAATTATATCTTCTAGTGGACGAACTGCACTGAATTCATAATACACCATTTTCATTACGTACCATTTAAACAAACACCATCACTAGTATTTTATACACTCGCCTAAAGGATTATTAGGAACACCTGTTCAATTTCTCATTAATGCAATTATCTAATCAAGGAATCACATGGCAGTTGCTTCAATGCATTTAGGGGTGTGGTCCTGGTCAAGACAATCTCCTGAACTCCAAACTGAATGTCAGAATGGGAAAGAAAGCTGATTAAAGCAATTTTGGGCGTGGCATGGTTGTTGGTGCCAGATGGGCCAGTCTGAGTATTTCACAATCTGCTCAGTTACTGGGATTTTTACGCACAAACATTTTTAGGGTTTACAAAAAATGGTGTGAAAAGGGAAAAACATCTAGTATGCAGCAGTCCTGTGGGTGAAAACGCCTTGTTGATGCTAGAGGTCAGAGGTGAATGGGCCGACTGATTCAAGCTGATAGAAGAGCAACTTTAACTAAAATAACCACTCGTTACAACCGAGGTATGCAGCAAAGCATTTGTGAAGCCACAACACAGACAACCTTTAGGCGGATGGTCTACAACAGCTGAAGACCCCAACGGGTACCACTCATCCCACTACAAATAGGAAAAAGAGGCTACAATTTGCACGAGCTCACCAAAATTGGACAGTTGAAACTGGAAAAATGTTGCTGGGTCTGTTGAGTTTCGATTTCTGTTGAAACATTCAGATGGTAGAGTGAGAATTTGGCGTAAACGGAATGAACCTGGATCCATCATGCCTTGTTACCACTGTGCAGGCTTGTGGTGTAATGGTGTGGGGGATGTTTTCTTGGCACACTTTAGGCACCTTAGTGCCAATTGGGCATCATTTAAATGCCACAACCTACCTGAGCATTGTTTCTGACCATGTCCATCCCTTTATGATCACCATGTACCCATCCTCTGATAGCTACTTCCAGCAGGATAATGCACCATGTCACAAAGCTCGAATCATTTCAAATTGGTTTCTTGAACATGACAATGAGTTCACTGTACTAAAATGGCCCCCACAGTCGCCAGTATCAAACCCAATAGAGCATCTTTGGGATGTGGAGGAATGGGAGCTTCATGCCCTGGATGTGCATCCCACAAATCTCCCTCAACTGCAAGATGCTATCCTATCAATATGGGCCAGCATTTCTAAAGAATGCTTTAAGCACCTTGTTGAATCAATGCCACGTAGAATTAAGGCAGTTCTGAAGGCGAGTCAAACACAGGATTATTATGGTGTTTCTAATAATCCTTTAGGTGAGTGTATAACATCTATTTCATAAAATCAATCAGACGCCCGAGGCCGTGCTATATACTAGCTGCGACGTACCAACCAGCCTTCAGTTGTGACATATCAATAATATAGCATACAGTACCTCGTACTTCCAACCAAACTGTGTGCATAAGGCCTACGGAGAGCTAAAATGTTCATTCGACGAGCCAGCGGAGTGTATTTTTCTACAATCTTTGGGGAGTTGAAAGCGATGAGCATGTAGAAATCTCATATTTCGATGCATGCATATTTCAAGCGCGAATTAATGATCTCATCAGGCTGCTATTGTGTATACTAACTGTGTAAAATATGCCCAAGCAACTGCTCTCCAAATGAAATGCAAGTGCTTATTGTAACGTGACACTAGTAATTAAAGGTTTGTGAGACATCGCACATTGTACAACAATGCACATTTCCACAGCCAGTGGGTACGAACCAACGGCACAATGCTAATAGCATGCTTACGTTGCCTGGATACAGTTGCTGTAATTGTCACAGATTCCTGGTTTTACTGCGGAGGCTAATTATGTTTTGTTTTTTGGTTGGCTTTTTTTTAAACCGCAATGCATTTGCCACCCCCAGACTCCCAGATTCTCTGACACCTATCCCACCCACATTCACAAAAGCGCTGGATTTGTTGTGCACAAACAGGACCGATTACAATGAGAGATTTTAAGAGAAGTGCTTCTCATCCTGTGGGTCACGAAGTGCATGAAAAGACATTGCTGAATGCAAATGATAACAGTCAGCTAATCCCAAAAGCATGCATAGTTATTATTAGGGTCAAAAAGTGCATGAAAAGACGATGCTGAATGCAAATTATAACAGTCAGCTAATCCTAAAAGCATGCATATTATAGTAAAATACATTGTGGTTCTGTTTCAAAGTATCCTGGTCTTGAAACAATGCAGAGAATTGTTGCTTTTCCATTGAATCTTATAGGGAGTGTGTGTAAGATCTGAGGTTTTAATCACACGAACAATCCATTAAACATCTAATTGTTCATTCTGTGTATGCCTACACATGCAGTTATACAGCAAACATCAGCAAAGCTGTGCTACATAGATCATTAATCTATGTGTAACCCAATCGAATGCAGTTTTGACTCACTGGTTTATATATGACAGCTGCTATAGCTTCATGATCTGTTAACATCTCAACTCCAGAAATACTTGCAAAACAGAAGGCAAAGTTGTGAGATTCAAGTCCTTTTCTTCTTCTGTCTTATCTCTGGAGAACTTGGTCGACTTCTCTTTCTTTGCAAGGGATTTGTGGCAAGTGGATAATTGAGAGATCGAGTAACCACTCGAAAGAAACCAATTAATGGCATTTGCCGCCGTGCCATTTCTACTGCCTTGATTTGCAGTGGAGTTTATTATACCAGTCGATACATTAAATATTAATGCCAACCCCAGCGTGACTCCGATGGGTCGGTGAGACGCATTTAGTTTCACTCTGCATCCGGTTGTTCAGTAAAGAGGAACACCTGGTTTGGGGATTCTGGTCAGCGTTTTGTGCACGCTCAAATATTACTTACATTTGGAGCTAATTTTTATGTGTGCATGTTATTAATAATTCATAAAGATAAACCTAGAGAATAAAAAGGTGTGTTTTAGGGTCACATAAACAGTACATTTGGATTTCATGCAATACTGAAAAATCTGATGTCGCTTTTAGCTACTTTTGTGTTCTGCGTACTTAAAACATATGATAACATCTGATGATAAACAAAACTTAAGAATTCAAGTTTTGTGAATAACAATTGCTTTGTGTAAAAAAAAACTCTGTCCAAGGTGGCAGATAAAGTGAGATAAATGTTATATTTCAATCATAAATAGCTTAATTCTTTCAAACAATACCAGACAAATACCAATGATAATATCGTAAAGTCCGATATTAAATGTGTTCTCAGTTTGTAACACCACAAAAAAAGTGATATTCACTTGTGATGTCTTGATATTCAAGACAAATTTGAATGATTTAAAAAACAGCAATTAAATAAGTTATTAAAATTTTGGAAAAACTGACAGGATTTTCTCCTCTCAGGCGATGGGGGCGTGTCCGCTGTGTTGAAACCACTCCCACTCGCGGGAAACTTGCCATCTTTCTCAACTTTCAAATACCACTACAACGTGAAGGAATGCGTGATTGTGTTAGGGGCGGGGCCATGCTTGGTGGCTCCAGTGTGTTATCAAGCCACCGTTTAAGCCCCGCCCAAATAATCCTGAACACAGAAATGTAAAAAAAAAAATATTTTACGGTATAACTCCACAATTCAGTACAGTTCACAGTCTTTGTGGCATGTTTCAGCTTTACATTTCTTTATTCTATGTTTAGCAACAAATCTCTGAAATGATTTTTATGTTCAGTAATAGTGGTGCATGATTTTCAAGGTTTAATGTCTGGCTCAAGTCAAAAGAGTCACAAAATGTAGTTCTGCACAAAACAAACTATACACAATATAGCTAATATAACTTTATCATACTTGGGGCCCTTTCATACACCCAGTACAACGCGCGATGCAAGTGTTTTTTGCTAGTTTAAACCAGGCGCAGTTATGATTTTCACGTTCAGCACCACGTTGTTTAAATAGCAAATGCATTTGTGCCCAATTTTGTGCCTATAGGTGTTCTGGTCTAAAAACGAGGTGTGTTCAGGCACATTGTTGGCACGTTGCTGTTTTGAGGCAACTAAACTAGACTACGCCATTGACCAACAAAAACCTGGTCTAAAGTCTAAAGTCAATAGCGCAATATTGTTTTTGTTATTTAAAGAGCATGTTAGTAATATGCCACTAAATAAAAATAAAAACAACTAAATTTTTTAACATCAATCTTCATAAACATCAACCAGTCTTCTTCCTCTGCTCAGTTTTTTTAGTTTACAAATTCCGCCATCTAAATATGGAATCTGCATGGCGCAAGCGCAACTAGCTTTTAAGTGGGATGGGAGATGAGACTCTAATTGGTTTATTGCACATTACACCCAAATCACACCCATTACTCATTACAAGAATAGGAACAACCATTTTAGACTGTGCTTGGCGCACAAACCATTTTCCCGTAGTTAAATTACCAAAAGTGGATACGGACACGCCATTTTAGACTGTGTGCTAGGCGCACAAACCATTTTCTCGTCGTTAAATTACCAAAAGTGGATACGGACACACCATTTTAGACTGTGCGCCGTGCGCTTTAGACAATGCGCTTCGATCGTTAAAAAAGGGCCCTTGTAGTTGTATTGTAACTGTCTAATTTCTAGAAATTTCACAGCGTTGTTGTGGAAAGTCTGATAACAACGTTGTTGCCTGGTTGACGCTTATATCTAGTTTAAATGAAATAAGAGTTACAGGCTGCCCTAAAAGAATTTATTTCATTGTCAAATAGAAACTAGAGAAATGGTGGAGAGAGAAATTGAGGTGGGAAAGTTATGCCCCTGAAGCTATGAACAAATCGTCAACAAGTATGAAGGAGAGAGATCGAGAAATAGGCACCCACTCAAATACACAATGAAGTAGTTTAAGTAAATTGCCTCGTGCATTGAATTAATAACACAGCAAATAAAGAGTTCTTCTGTTAAAGGGATAGTTCACCCAAAATTCTTTCATAATTTTCCCACTCTCATATTTTTACAAACCTGTCTAAATTTCTTTGTTCTGATGAACACAAAGGAAGATATTTTGAGGAATGTTTGTAACCAAACCGATCATTGTTGCCCATTCACTTCTATAGTCGGAAAATGAATACTATGTAAGTGAATGGGGCTCATGAACAGTTTGAACAGTTTTGCTGTTGCTCATGTGACAATGCTTTGTGGCATCGCCACACAAAAGCATACAATTAATTCTCTCAGTAAGTAGGCGATGTTGTAAAATGAATGTGTCAGTGACGGGCGTGTACTCTATCTGGTTCAAATCCGCTGCTTTATTGATTCAGGAAGAATACGGGAGTACAATAGCGATGGCCCCAGCATATAGCGTTGTCCCCAATGGGACACGTGTCAAAAAAAGAGGAGTTGATTAAAGAATAAAGACAGAGGGTAATAATTAAGAAGCTCTAATGAGGCGTACAGGTCTCATCTCTGCTCTTCCAGCCCTTCAGGGCACCAGACAAGTGCTACATAATTACGGTACGCAAGCGCTGTCTTGACAATAGCCGTGATGACAAAAACTCCAATGAGACGCAAAACAGCAGAGCAGACTCAGCCTGCAGTGTGTCACAAAGTGAATTAGCTGTCAACTATCGGGGAATAATTATTTTTGCTTTAAAGGTCATTGAATTGCAAAAGTACATGCTAAAAATATACAACACTATTTCACAATATTATTATTATTATTATTATACAACAGATCTGACCTTATTCTTGAAGGAAACACAATACACATTTTATATGTGTCCTGATTGGTTAGTAAAGCACCTCATTGTCTCGGTAATAAAGTAATCTAAGCGGCTATTTACACATGGTATTAAGAGGCTGTTTGCACGTGGTATTAAGATGCGTTTTCGTCGATCGGATCACAAGTGGACAAGAGAGACACATTCACGTTAACACCTGGTATTAAAATCTGCCTCTTTTGTCCACTTTCAACCTCTTCTTTCCTGATTACTTTGATGGGATGGTCTGTGGAGACTGTGGGCGAGTCCCTCTGTTTTTGTTTAAATGAGAGCGGGAGAAATGACGAATTTAAATTGACGCAAACTAATATTATGCCAGAGTTCACAGCTTGTGTTGTAAGTAAACATGCTGCACAGTGTTTTGTCTGTGTTTATGTAAGAGCTTTCTCTGATATTACAGCGCAATTGATAAAATAAGCTCGCGCAACTTTCAAACGCTCGCAAAATTAAAGGTGCAGTGTGTACATTTTAGCAGCATCTAGTGGTGAGGTTGCAAATTGCAACCAACGGCTAAGTCCACGGCTCACCCCTCACTTTTGAAACACATAGAAAAGCTACGGTAGCCGCCACCTGACAAACATGTCATCGTTGGAGACAACTTAGTAAAAAAAATGTCCGTTAAGGGCTTCTGTAGAAAAATGGCAGCACAAAATGGCGACTTCCATGTAAGGGGACCCTCGGTGTATGTAGATAAAAAGGTCTCGTTCTAAGGTAATAAACATATAATGGTTTTCACCGGTTATGAAAGGTCTTTATACACCCCTGATAATATAGTTTTGTATATTATTTTGCATTTCTGTCAAAAGATCCTTATAAAAACTACACACTGCACCTTTAAACTAATGAAAGACGCAGAGTGCAGCTGCTTTGGTTTTATAAATAAAACACTAAAAAGTCAGAAAAGATGTAAAACATTGTGCTTGGTACATCACATTAGATAAATGGGCAGAAAGTAGGCGATCTCTCGTAGTTGCTCAAACACATTCGAAAGTGGACGAGCTCAAAACATTTTACACCTTGCTAACATCTGTCTTTAGCGTTGTCCACTTTTAATCTGATCGACGTAAACAGCCCCTTAAATGTATTTTAATCAATCAGATCACAAGTGGACGACGCTACATACAGGTGTAAATGAGGTGTAAAACGTTTTGAGCTCATCTACTTTCGATCACATTCAGAGGTAGTCGAAAACACTTTCGACCAGATTGCTTTCGTGGTGTAAACGTGCATGTGGTCGAATGTGTTCGAACAGCCAGAAAAGACTGCCTACTCTCTGCCTATTTATCTAATGTGATGTACCGAGCACAATGTTTAACATCATTTCTGACTTCTAGCCTAAACGGACACAGCGCTATTTTTAGGGTTTCATTGATAAAACTAAAGTGACTGCTCTCCGCGTCTTTCATTAGTTTCATTTTGCGAGTGTGTGAAAGTTGCGCAAGCTTAATTCATCAATTGCGCTGAAATATCAGAGAAAGCTCTTGCATATACACGTACAAAACACTGTGTAGCATGTTTACTAACAACACAAGCAGCGGACTCTGACATAATATTAGTTTGCGTCAATTTAAACCCGTCATCCCGCTCATGTTTTAACGACAGCAGAGGGACTCGCCCACAGTCTTCACAGACCATCACCTCAAAGTAATCAAAACAGAAGTGGTCGAAAGTGGACAAAAGAGATGGATTGAAATACCAGGTCCACTTGTGATCCGATTGATGAAAACACATCTAAATACCAGGTGTAAACAGCCTCTAAGATCCGAACTAAGTGTGTCAGATTAGGTAGACATACAAAATCTGTATTGTTAAAGGGGACACAATTTATAGGTGTGAGCAAAAATGTGCCGTTTTGGGTGTGAATATTGGTAAATGCAAATGAGCTGATCTATGCACTAAATGACAGTGCTGTGGTTGGATAGTGCAGATTAAGGGGCAGGATAGTGCAGATTATTATCCCCTTCTGACATCACAAAGGGAGCCAAATTTTAATGACCTATTTTCTCACATGCTTGCAGAGAATGGTTTACCAAAACTAAGTTACTGGGTTGATCTTTTTCACATTTGCTACGTTGATAGAAGCACTGGGGACCCAAATATAGCACTTAAACATGGAAAAACTCGTGATATGTCCCCTTTAAAGGGATAGTTCGGCCAAAAACGATATTAAACCCATGATTTACTCACCCCCAAGCTGTCCGAGTTGCATATGTCCATCGTTTTTCAGACAAACACATTTTCGGATATTTTAGAAAATATTTTAGATCTTTCTGTTGATTAAATGTAATGTTACGGGGTCCAGCCATAGTCCACGACCTTCAAGTCCAAAAAAAGTGCGTACATCCTTCAAAAATTAAATCCAAACGGCTCCAGGATGATAAACAAAGGTCTTCTGAGGGTAATCCGTGCGGCGTTGTTGTAGAAATATCCATATTTAAAATTTTATTAACGTAATAACTACCTTCCGGTAGCGCTGCCATCTTAGACTCAGGAGAGAGTATTAGCGTAGTGTACGCACGTTTCTTAGTGACGTATGACAAATTCGGAGGGCGGGGGGACAGAGCAGCAGCAGAGAAACCTCTTTACGATGTGTAAGCGCTCATCCTGAATGCGGATGAGACTAAGATGGTGGCGCTACCGGAAGGTAGTTAATTACGTTAATAAAATTTTAAATATGGATATTTCTACAACAACACCGCACAGATTACCATCAGAAGACCTTTGTTTATCATCCTGGAGCCGTTTGGATTTAATTTGTGAAGGATGGACGCACTTTTTTTTGGACTTGAAGGTCGTGGACTATGGCTGGACCCCGTAACATTACATTTAATCAACAGAAAGATCTAAAATATTTTCTAAAATTTCCGAAAATGTGTTTGTCTGAAAAACGATGGACATATGCAACTCGGACAGCTTGGGGGTGAGTAAATCATGGGTTTAATATTGTTTTTGGCCGAACTATCCCTTTAAGGGTGTATCAAGTCACCTTTATTTATATAGAACTTTAACAGATTGTTTCAAAGCAGCTATAAGGTAATAAACAGGAAAATAACTGCAGTAGGCCTACACTCCTAAAAGTAAGTTTTTATTTATTGCTGATCCTTGATATTTGTACCTAAACATTTATTTAGCAAATATTCCTGTCTTTTATTATATTTTATTATTAAAACATTGAAGTTTTACTTAGTAGAGATATTTTACAATGCATGTTGTTATTATGTATTGATGAAGGTGTTGTTTTCTTTGGAATAACGCGCACTGATGAATCGTCTACAATAAAACCAGAAACGCATTTTACGACCCGAGTTCATGTTGACTCTAATAATACATCGCCTTGTGAAAATGGAGTTTATAAAGCGCTTTGTTCCTCAATAAACTACTCCATTCAATAACTCTCGAATCATTCCACAGTAATTTGTCGCCAACTGAGTCGACTAACTGAACATGTTGTAAAAGGCTCAACAAACCTCATTCCACAAAATCAAAAACCCTTCTGTCTTCTAGCATGTCACCATACAGTATATGAGCAACAAATATTTAACTTTCATTTATCCTGGAAACAAACTTCAGAAGGGAAAAAAAGGGAAGATATAAATGGGATAGATAGAAAGAGCCGAGGGAAACAGAAAACGGGTGGATTATTTCACAATTCAGAATGCGAGAAAGACAAAAAAAGATCATGCGCTTAAAAGTTATCTGGTAAATGGGTTTTGGAAAACTTTACGAGTTCATGTCTAGGGAACGCGTGTAGCTCTTTGAGAGCAGTTTAAAAATCTTTGAAATCTTTTAACCTTTGGTTACCCTAAACTCAAACTTTGTGTCATTCTATGTCTGCATTACAAAGAGAAAAACTTTATAAATATCAACCTGAATCTAAGAGCTTTCATAGCTGGCATAACACTGGGTCATGCATATTTAAATTATAGTCATTTCAGCACAAACACACTGATCCTTTCTATGCAAATAAGCTTATTATAGAATATGCTTTATTTAATAGTCAGCACTATTTGCCTGGTAAATAGTGGTTTTCATGTAACAGACCTGTGTCTAAAAGAGATGTTTGTGCAAATTATCTTTAGATCATGGCGATTGTTTTATTTCTAAAAGCCGAAGATCATACACTTTGGATACAAGTGTCTGCCAAATGCAAAAATGTAATACGCACTATAATTATTAAACCCATAAAACCTCAATCCAGTCGGTCCTGCTAACCTGTTATTATTTAGATCTGTTTGTCCATGCACAAAAGTACTCACATGAATGAGGCATGTCTGTATTGCATTGTTTTCAGAACTTTAAAATGCTAAAATATGCATGAATATGTGAGTTTGTTTTACCGCAAAGTGGGCATGGCCTGTTAAGAAAGGTGATTGTTGGAGAATAAAAAGCATGAATTAAATTAATATATTCAGCTGGCAGAAGTGTGTCGACTAGAGAATCATTTATTCATGTATGTTTTAAACATGTTAAGGTGACATTAAAGCTAGGGTATTTTTGCTTAAAAAATAAACAAAAGACTGTTATTTGGCAAGTAGAGAAAAAATCTGTGTTGAAAACTGTCTCTTTACCTTGCCATGACCCACAATAGTGAACTTATAATAATAACGTATAATTTGAGCTGTCGGATCAGATTAGTGATATTACGCACTGCCCGAAAATAGTCCCCTGCTATTGAAAGTAACCAAGGGGACTACTTTCATGCAGTGCGTAATATCAC
Organism: Misgurnus anguillicaudatus; assembly: GCF_027580225.2. Taxonomy (NCBI): domain Eukaryota; kingdom Metazoa; phylum Chordata; class Actinopteri; order Cypriniformes; family Cobitidae; genus Misgurnus; species Misgurnus anguillicaudatus. The sequence goes on along the minus strand of NC_073339.2, from coordinate 44,531,247 downwards.
TACGCCTGCTGCAGCAATGTTACATCAGCAAAGTCCTTGATTATTATGCCAGAATGAGAGTATAGTTCTTAGCCATATCTGCCTAGAAAATCACAGCTTTTTCCATCTGTCTTAGTACGCAATGTAACTACAGAAGAGTCAAGTTTTAAATAGGAAAAATGTCGAAACTCTTTGGTTATTTTTTGGCGCGATGCTAATGGTCTAATCGGATTCAGTGGATTGTGCTAAGCTATGCTAAAACCCGGAGAGATCAGCTGAATGGATTCCAAAACGGTAAGATTCTGTAACGGGGTTGCTTTAAAGAAAGCGAGGGAGAAATGAATCCATGTGAAAAAAAGGTGGTTTATTGTAATAAATCCCAAAAGGGCCAGCAAACAAATCCAATAGGGTAAATCCACAAAACGTAATCCAATAAACAGGCATAAGGTCAGGGCAGGCAGAGTAGAATCAAAATCCAAATACAGGCAATGGTCAAAACACAGGCAGATGCAGAAACAGATAAAGACAGGCAACAGGTACAGGCTAACATACGATGTGTATTAATCAGTGATAGTGATGGTCGTTTTCGAAGCACTGCTTCATGAGGCTTCGAAACATTTACGAATCTTTTGTTTCGAATCAGTGGTTCGGAGCTTGTTTCAAACTGGCCCAAGTCACGTGATTTTAGCAAACTAGGCTTCATTACGTCATAACTGTTTCGAAACGTTTCGAAAATCCGATGGTTCACCACTAGGGGGAGTTGATCACATGACCACTGTCTAATATGTTTAGGTGAACTCGGGTCAGTTTTATTATGAAAGTTCATGAAACATTTATCCTTCTGACTAATAACACTGCCATTTTGTCTACTTTTTGTTTATAGACAGATTTAATGACAAAAATGCGCATAATTAAAAGGGTAGTTAGTTTTAATGATTTGTTTGCCCTAAATAAAACTAAAAACACATAATAGACTTTTAACTATGTCTTAATTAAGTTAAATAATTTTTTTAACATATTTTTATACAAATAATGCTATTATTTTGTTAAAAAAAGTGTCAAATGTTTGGACATTTCTGCTTTTACATTATTTTGACCAGCAGTGGTCGCCAGCGTGTGTGGTGTTTCGAACTGCTTCGAAAAACTGAATCAATTTTCGAAGCAATTGGTTCAATTGATTCGAAGCTTCGAAAAGCTTAATTTCTCCCATCACTAATCAGCGATGAGATGGTGTACAGGAAGTGGCTTTATACAAACAGATAGGAAGTGTGAAGTGTGACATGGCATGATGAATATCAAAACAGGACAGAGTGTCAAAATAAAAGTCCTAATAACAAAAATACACAGAACACAACCAGAACACATACCAAAACCTTACAGATTCAAATGTTTAACTCTAGGGGAGCTGGTAAATGTGGATATTATTCAAAAAAAGTGTAATGTCCCTTTAAGATATTGATATACCGTAATATGAATAATTATTACAAGTTAGTTCCTTTAATCGTCTCCAATATCCATGTGCTGAAACATTTTCTAACTTATGTAATCTACAAAGGTCACATTTTTATGCCAACTTCTAAATGTGCTGCATTTTTAAAGTGAAAGAAACTATTTCATCCTGAATAATCTCACCTCACTGGGTAGCGCCAAGAAAGAAAAAACCTAAAAGTCATTTGAGGTCAAACTATTTCTTTAAGGTACCAACTGCACATTTTTACGTTCTGTGTTTGTGCAAGGACCATGACAGCAGGCCTTCAGTACGCACCAATTAACAAAATAGATTAATTTAAATCAAAGTAACTCTTGCACTGGTTGTAAAATATGAACTAAAAAGGCAATCAAGTGAGAAAAAGCAGCCGCCAGCCACACAGAGAGAAACTTTGTAATGCATCTTGTCTGGTGATAGAATCAGACGACTAAGGAACAAACGCTCGGGTACCTTTTGAAGTCCTGTACTCGCTAGAGACAGACACTATCCGCAGTTTCTGCATTATCTCCTCACCTATCCGACATGGAAATCAAGCTTGCTCGACTTCACACGTGCCGTTTGAATGGGAACTGGGTCAGCGTTTTGTGATAGTGAAGTGGTCCACTAATGTTGGTCTATGATCGTCATGGTAAGTGCTGCTCTTAAATAAGGTGGATCATAAGAGAGGCTAATGTGTTAGATATAGACCATTTCTGAGCATAGGTTATTAGCCCTGGTTACTACCATTACTTTAACTACTACGCACAAAATGATGGTTGGGGTTCTGATGAATTGGGCTAAACCACATAAAAATCATCCTGGAAACCACTTATTGCACTGTGTATAATTAATATACGACATAATATACTATACGCATTATAACAAGTTCAAAGTTTACATATGCGCAGTACACTGTGGAAAATGGTTAAAAATGGTCCAAAGCTGTCACTGGGGAGATAGTGGTACTCTTTCAAAAAGTACATATTTGCACCTGAAGAGGTCATATTAATACCTCAAGGGTATATATTGGTACCAAAGAGTTCACATTTGTACCTCAGAGGTAAATATATTGATACCGAAGAGTTCATATTAGTACCCCAGAGGCACATAATGCTACCGAAGAGTTCATATTAGTACCCGATAGGCTGATAATGCTACCGAAGAGTTCATATTAGTACCTCAAAAGTTCATATCAGTACCAAAGAGTTGATATTAATACCTCAGAGGTTCATTTGGGAACTAAAGAGTTCATATTAGTACCTCAGAGGTTCATATTGATACCAAAGAGTTCATATTAGTACTTCTGAGGTACATAGCGGTACCAAAGGGTTCATATTAGTACCTCAGAGGTTCATATTGGTACTAAAAAGTTCATATTAGTATCTCAGAGGTTCACATTGGTACCAAAGAGTTTATATTAATACCTCAGAGGTTCATTTGGGTACCAAAGAGCTCATATTAGTACCTCAGAGGTTCATATTGGTACCAAAGAGCTCATATTAGTACCTCAGAGGTTCATATTGGTACCAAAGAGTTCATATTAGTACCTCACAAGTTCATATTGGTACCAAAGAGTTCATATTAGTTCCTCAGAGGTTCACATTGGTACCAAAAGTTCATATTAGTACCTCAGAGGTACATATTGGTACCAGAGAGTTCATATTAGTATCTCAGAGGTTCATATTGGTACCAGAGAGTTCATATTAGTACCTCACAAGTTCATATTGGTACCAAAGAGTTCATATTAGTACCTCAGAGGTTTATATTGGTATCAAAGAGTTCATACTAATACCTAAGAGGTTCATATTGGTACTAAAGAGTTCATATTAGTATCTCACAAGTTCATATTGGTACCAAAGAGTTCATATTAGTACCTCAGAGGTTCATATTGGTACTAAAGAGTTCATATTAGTACCTCAGAGGTTCATATTGGTACCAAAGAGTTCATATTAGTACCTCACAAGTTCATATTGGTACCAAAGAGTTCATATTAGTACCTCAGAGGTTCATATTGGTACCAAAGAGTTCATATTAATACCTCAGAGGTTAATTTGGGTACCAAAGAGTTCATATTAGTACCTCAAAGGTTCATATTGGTACCAAAGAGTTCATATTAGTACCTAAAAGGTTCATATTGGTACCAAAGAGTTCATATTAGTTCCTCAGAGGTTTATATTGGTATCAAAGAGTTCATAGTAATACCTAAGAGGTTCATATTAGTACCAAAGAGTTCATATTAGTACCTCTCAAGTTCATATTGGTACCAAAGAGTTCATTATAGTACCTCAGAGGTTAATATTGGTACCAAAGAGTTCATATTAATAACTCAGATGTTAATTTGGGTACCAAAGAGTTCATATTAGTACCTCAGATGTTAATATTGGTACCAAAGAGTTCATTAGTACCCCACAAGTTCATATTGGTACCAAAGAGTTCATATTAGTACCTCAGAGGTTCATATTGGTACCAAAGAGTTAATATTAGTACCTCACAAGTTCATATTGGTACCAAAGAGTTCATATTAGTACCTCAGAGGTTCATATTGGTACCAAAGAGTTCATATTAGTACCTCACAAGTTCATATTGGTACCAAAGAGTTCATATTAGTACCTCACAAGTTCATATTGGTACCAAAGAGTTCATATTAGTACCTCAGAGGTTCATATGGGTACCAAAGAGTTCATTTATATACCTCAGAGGTTCATATTGGTACAAAGAGTTCATATTAGTACCTCAGAGGTTAATTTGGGTACCAAAGAGTTCATATTAGTACCTCAGAGGTTCATATTGGTACCAAAAAGTTCATATTAGTTCCTCAGAGGTTTATATTGGTATCAAAGAGTTCATACTAATACCTAAGAGGTTCATATTGGTACTAAAGAGTTCATATTAGTATCTCACAAGTTCATATTGGTACCAAAGAGTTCACATATTAGCACCTCACAGGTACATATTGGTACCAAAGAGTTCATATTAGTACCTTAGAGGTACATATTGGTACCAAAGAGTTCATGTTAGTATCCCAGATGTTTATACATGTATTAGTACCAGAGAGTACATATTAGTACCTTAGAGTTCATATGTTAGCACCTCATAGGTACATATTGGTACCAAAGTGTTCATATTATTAGTACCTCAGAGGTTTATATTAGTACCAGAGAGTTCATATAAGTACCTTAGAGGTTCATATTGATACCAAAGAGTGTATTTTAGTACCTCAAATATACATAGTGGTACCAAATATATAAATATATTTTGCCAGTGAATGCTTGGGACCATTTTTGACAATTTATTTATGTCAGTGACAGTTTTGCATTGAAATTAATGATGTGAAGCTTAGGCATTCTACAGTTGTACAAAATTCAAAAAAGAGGTAAAGTAATTATGATTAAAATCTGCAGCTTAAGACAATATTTACAGTATAGTGTATATACAAATATATAACATTTGACTGAGGAGTTCAGATGCAAAACCCCTCAATCCTAATACCTCCCTTATTCTCCTCATAGCATCTCAGTCTCATCTTGTAATGGCTGTGGAGTTGCGAGCGTCTGCGGCACTCAAACATCTCTTCCTCCACACTGTCTGATTAGATATTGATCAGTCTTTCCTGCATGTCTGCGGCCATTCACTCTTTTCATGCACCGTAAGAACCCTTTCCTCTGAAAATAAACACGGTCATTTTCACAATCATTTTCTTTCTATCTTGAAAACACACACACCGCATGCACGCCACACACATACACACATTTACAGCCCAAAACATTACACAATATCATAAAGCAGCTTAATGCTGTGGCCTGGAGTCTGATGGTGCCCCCTGATGGCCAAGAGATGCCGGTACCGCATTAGGTAATCTCTTACCTTAGTAAGCTTGTTTACACAGGGGACAGATGTTATTTTTTTCTGCATGCGGTGGATATAAAAATGTCAGAGATGGTGTAATGTACTTGATGTTAGGAAATTTCGATAGATAAATAGGACATAAGCTACAATCATGTCTCTATTTTGCTTTTAGCTTGCGACGTGGCAGGTCTTTTGTTATCAGAATAGCTTAGTGCTGAAGAACTCCCTCGGTAAAACTCGCTCCTTACACTTTCACGTTCTAGCTTTCTGTTGTCTATATACAGTAAGTAGCATAATTTATCATACACTAGGCTATCATAATCTAATTGCACACGGATTCAGGTTTACGTTTGTAAAAAACGCAAGCGATCGTTCATTGTGAGATTTCATCTGTTCCTAAGGCTATGATAAAATGAAGGCAAAAATATAAAGGAAGAAGTATGTCCCTTCTTGGGGAAAATGATCTGGATGGTGACGATTAAGTTCGCCGCTTATGCTGAGCTCCCGGGCAAAGTCTGTCTGCGTTTTTATCTTCCCTCATAATCATTTTATTGTGTTAGTATGCTGGCAGCAGTAACATTGGGTCATTTGCATGCGAACTGGTGAGCTCTGTGGCCTTCATTGTGTTGAGATGCCCATTTGTGGAGCCTTGTCCCCTTATTAGGGTTATTTAACCACTTGTATGCACAAAACCAGGGTCAGGGCCGAGCTTTAACCACAGGCTAACACACCAAAGAGATTTCGGCTTGTTAGGCATATGGTGACCATTATGGGGAAGAAATTGCTTGGGTTTACTCTTGCTGCTGAAAGGCGGATCAAATCAGGCATGGATAAAACGTGGAGTTACTAGCTAGTGATTCAGGCTATTGAATCAACTGATTCAAGCTTTATGTTTAAAGCATCATGGCAGAATTTAGATTTGAAGCAGGGTCGAAAAATCTTAAACTTGGACTTGGAAAGATCATAAACTTGTCTGGCTAGGTAGCAACAATGTAGCATCGTTGTTTCACACAAGCATAATTCACAGAAGAAAAAAGCAGTTTTGATACACAACAATGGTCAGCGATGTAAAGCCTGAGTGAATTAGAAAATGTTGGCATTTTAAATAAAAATCATAACGTTTGCCTCTCTATCGCCATCTCTGTTCGAAACGTAAAATTATATGTTACTGTCGAACCAGCCTGGGGTACGTTTCCCGAAAGCAAGTATGGTCGCAAGGTCTGTCATAACTGTACCAATAGGGTTCAAATGGTAACAACGACTATAGTTAGCTAACGATGCTTTTGGGAAACGCACCACTGATCTCACGAAAGTTTTTACGTATTTCAGTCCTTCCAGAAAAAGGCGGAGTTTTTTTGTGATTATTGCGGGCAAAAATCCTTGATCTTGTGGCACATTTTCTTAAAAAATTTAATGAAATATGTGGAATATTTATGCACTTTTATGCGATGAACACCGTAGAATTGTTGTTTCACACCAGCATGAATGATTCACAGAAGATTTATTTTTTCAAAATTAAATGACAAAATAATGAAGTCCATCAAAGCAGTTTTGATATACAACAATGGTCAGCGATGTAAAGCCTGAGTGAATTAGAAAATGTTGTCATTTTAAATTAAAATCGTAACGTTTGCCTCTCTATCGCCATCTCTGTTCGAAACGTAAAATTACATGTTACTGTCAAACCAGCCTGGGGTACGTTTCCCGAAAGCAAGTATGGTCGCAAGGTCTGTCCTAACTGTACCAATAGGGTTCAAATGGTAACAACGACTATAGTTAGCTAACGATGCTTTTGGGAAACGCACCACTGATCTCACGAAAGTTTTTACGTATTTCAGTCCTTCCAGAAAAAGGCAGAGTTTTTTTGTGATTGTTGCGGGCAAAAATCCTTGATCTTGTGGCACATTTTCTTATGAAATATGTGGAATATTTATGCACTTTTATGCGATGAACACCGTAGAATTGTTGTTTCACACCAGCATGAATGATTCACAGAAGATTTATTTTTTCAAAATTAAATGACAAAATAATGAAGTCCATCAAAGCAGTTTTGATATACAACAATGGTCAGCGATGTAAAGCCTGAGTGAATTAAAAAAAGGTTGTCATTTTAAATTAAAATCGTAACGTTTGCCTCTCTATCGCCATCTCTGTTCTAAACGTAAAATTACATGTTACTGTCGAACCAGCCTGGGGTGCGTTTCCCGTAACTGCGTAACTGTACCAATAGGGTTCAAATGGTAACAACGACTATAGTTAGCTAACGATGCTTTTGGGAAACCACACCTGATCTCACGAAAATTTGTACATATTTCAGTTCTTCCAGAAAAAGTCCTTCCAGTTTTTTTGTGATTGTTGTGGGCAAAAATCCTTGATCTTGTGGCACGTTTTCTTAAAAAATGTGATGGAATATTCAGGATATTTATGCAATTTTATGCAATGAAATTGCGGGAAAATGCCAAATTTGCGTGAACTTGCAAAAACTGTTTGCACCTTTGCAGCTTTTCATTGATGTTCACGTCCCGTAATTACGTCTCTTCCTTACATTCATATGACAACAGGGGACATGGCTGCGCATGTGTGAAATAAATGCAACATTTTTCAACTTTCTGCTAAGATATATATGACTTTTTGTTACAAAAATGCGGGGATTATGAAATCATGCAAGCCCGTATATTTTGCGAGCAGAAATCTGCAAATTTATGCGAAGAAGGTGCGGCGTATTTAAAAAATGCTTCCCCCGAATAAATATGTGGACTTTGGCTGATTATGCATTGAATTATGCGATCGCATAATCACGTTTTTCTGTAGGGACTGGTATTTTACGAATTCGTATGAAGTGAATTATACAAAAACATTTGATTATCATAAAAAAACAATAAAAAAACCCCACCCCTAAACCCAACATCACAGGGGCCAAAGCAAATTGTACAAAAATGTACGAATGTGGTCATACAAATTAATTTGAATTAGCCACCTCGTAAAATACGTACGAATTGCCATGAGATAGCATTGGTCTTACTTATCTCTACGTAGGATTAAGTCAAATTCCCAGCTCAACTTGCCACCATCGCGAATCGGAGAAAGTTTCCAACACTTTTTTCTTATATGCTTGCTCAATAAATGTATTTTTTAGGCCTATTTTTAACCTTACATGTTAAAGATTGAAGCTTTAATGTCTTAAATTTTATTTGTGGTAGACAGAAGCTATTGTGTGTTAAAATATAAACCATAAAATTTATTTGAGGTCAGATCAAATGTGTCACAGTCATTCAAGGATCATGTTTGTTTGAACAGCGATTTCTACACTATCCAGTTTTCAAATTCAGACTGACCTTATCTCCACCTAATCCAAAGATATTCAGTCGATCATTTTCAATTTCATACAGACCATTATACTCGCTTTGCATTATAAAGACTGTGAGGTGCCACTTTTGTAACCTCAGAAAGGACAAAACCAGGGCCACCTTGGGTATCTTCAAAGCTGAGGGTCTCCTCTTAAAGTCATGGTGGTCTTTCACAAGAACACATTGAACACGTGAGCAGGACTTTCAAGTCGAAGCTTTTGATTTTGTCATGGGATTTTAAAAGAGACAAAATCAATGTGATTCGCAGTCCACCCCACTCATGGACTGTGCAGGGTATTAAAGAGATAAATCTTTAGCAGATAAGAGGTGTTTTGGTCTGTCATTCATTTTTGAGCTAAAGCTAAGGGGTTAGGTGAAGATGTTATATAGTAATAACTCAGAATTGTGATGGAGAATTGTTGAATAATAATTGGGAGAATTTATGATTTAAAAAAAAATTAAGGAACTTTAATGTTTTAAGAACTATAAAATTTAAAATTATACACTCTATAAAATCCTGGGTTATTTTATAATCCAGCATTGGGTCAAAAAGTGATGTACCCAACATGTTTTTTGTAATTTCACCTATGTTTGGTTGTTTTAACCCAAAATGCAGTGATTAGTTTTACCTTTTGCTGGATTCATCCTTGATATCTTGTTTTTATAACAGCCAAAGAAGCCAAAATGAAATTATATTGTTTGCTTGTTGATGCTGATATTAGTACCACAATGTAATCCTTTTCCTGGTTATGGGTGTGTTTGGTCATTTTTATGCTACATACACAGCAAACTCGCAGCATCGCGTCTTTGCATGAACTTTGCATGTAATCTACTCTCAAATCATTGTATTCGCGTTTGGTGTGTACGCTCCATTATGCAGCATACACACCAAATGCAAAGCATTGCGTTCATTGCTCTAGATTATTTGCAGGATTTAACTTCGTGTCATGCGAATTGTTAGCTTGAGTTGAATCTTTTCAACTTGTGCGAAGACGCATTTGAGGAGAATAGCACGTGTTTTTGTGGCAAAAGCAACACCCAAATTGCATCATTAGCATTGCCTGCGCTATTCTCGTCTTTGCATTAACTTTGTATGTGATCTACTTTCGCAAATCGTTAAATTTGCGTTTGGTGTGTATGCCCAATTATCCTGCGTACATACCAAATGCAAAGCATCGCGTTTCTCGTTCTAGTTTATTTGCAGGATTTAACTTTGTGTCATGCGAATTGTTAGCTTGAGTTGAATCTTTTCAACTTGTGCGAAGACGCATTTGAGGAGAATAGCACGTGTTTTTGTGGCAAAAGCAACACCCAAATTGCATCATTAGCATTGCCTGCGCTATTCTCGTCTTTGCATTAACTTTGTATGTGATCTACTTTCGCAAATCGTTAAATTTGCGTTTGGTGTGTATGCCCAATTATCCTGCGTACATACCAAATGCAAAGCATCGCGTTTCTCGTTCTAGTTTATTTGCAGGATTTAACTTAGTGTCATGCGAATTGTTAGCTTGAGTTGAATATTTTCAACTTGTGCGAAGACGTATTTGAGGAGAATAGCACGTGTTTTTGTGGCAAAAGCAACACCCAAATTGCATCATTAGCATTGCCTGCGCTATTCTCGTCTTTGCATTAACTTTGTATGTAATCTACTTTCGCAAATCGTTAAATTTGCGTTTGGTGTGTATGCCCAATTATCCTGCGTTCATACCAAATGCAAGGCATCGCGTTCATCGCTCTAGATTATTTGTGGGATTTAACTTCATGTCATGCGAATTGTTAGCTTGAGTTGAATATTTTCAACTTGTCCGAAGACGCATTTGAGGAGAATAGCACGTGTTTTCGCTGCAAAAGCAACACCCGATTCTCATCATTCGCATTGCCCACGCTATTCTCGTCTTTGCATTGCCTTTGTATGAAATCTACTCGCACAAATCATTAAATTCCCATTTGGTGTGTATGCCCAATTATGCTGCATACACACCAAACGCAAGGCATCGCGTTCCTCGCTCTAGATTATTTGCGGGATTTAACTTTGTGTCATGCGAATTGTTAGCTTGAGGTGAATATTTTCAACTTGTGCGAAGACGCATTTGAGGCGAATAGCACGTGTTTTCGCTGCAAAAGCAACACCCAATTCTCATCATTCGCATTGCCAGCGCTATTTTTGTCTTTGCATTAACTTTGTATGTAATATACTTTCGCAAATCGTTAAATTCGCGTTTGGTGTGTATGCCCAATTTTGCTGCGTACACACCAAACACACCTGGAAACCAACATAAATGTTTTTTAAAGGAATGCCCTTTTGATCATGTTCCTCGTACTTGTTTATTTGCAGGATTTAACTTTGTGTTATGTGAATTGTTAGCTTGAGTTGAATATTTTCAACTTGTGCAAAGACTCAATTGAGGATAATAGTGCGTGTTTTTGCGGCAATCGCGCCACCCAATTTGCATCATTAGCATTGCCTGGGCGAGTTCGTGTCTATTCATGTCTTTGCATTAAGTTTATATGTAATCTACTCTCACAAATCATTAAATTTGCTTTTGTTGTGTATGCCCCATAATGCTGCATACACACCAGATGTGAAGCATCAGGTTCCTTACTCTAGATTATTCGTGGGAGTTAACTTTGTGTCATGTGAATTGTTAGCTTATGTTGAATATTTTCTACTTGTGCAAAGACGCATTTGATGCAAACATCACGTATTTTGCGACAATCGTGATACCCAATTTGAGTCATTCGCATTGCCAGCACTATTCGCATCTTTGCATTAACTTTGTATGTAATTTACTCTCGCGAATCGTTAAATTTGTGTTTGGTGTGTATCCCCCATTATGCGGCGTACACACCAAACACAAATGCATCACATTCCTCACTCTAGATTATTTGCGGGATTTAACTTCGTGTCATGCGAATTGTTAGCATGAGTTAAATATTTTGAACTTGTGCAAAGACGCATTTGAGGCGAATAGTGTGTGTTTTTGCGGCAATCGTGCTACCCAATTTGCATCATTTGCATTACCCACACTACTCGCGTCATTCGCATTGCCTGCGGAAGTTCCAGTCTATTCGCATTTTTGCATTAAGTTTGTATGTAATCTACTCTCGCAAATAGTTTAATTCACATTTGGTGTGTACACTTCACTATGCTGCGGACACCCCAAACGTGAAGCATCATATTCCTCACATTAGATTTTTTTGTTTCATAAGATTTTAAAAATGTATAAAGAAACGGTTCTTTAAAGAACTAAATGGTTATTTGAGAAACCAAAAAAGGTTCTTCTATAGCATTGCTGTGAAGCACCTTTATTTTTAATAGTGTTTAAGGATCCATGAATACAGATTTCCTGAAGAAACTGAAAGACTTTATTAGAACTGCCATTTCCTTTCATGCAACAAAGCTTTTTTCTAGGCAGAAAGCCACTGCAGGGCACCATTACTTTCATACAGAGCATTATTAGTAGGAACACCGCAGGGTCAACAGTTTTATAATGGCTGCCGACTTCTTGTGTGTCAAATGAGACCGCTATCCCATGACCTTTGACCCCAGCGGCTCTTGCACCTGTGAGGCTGATTGGGAAACCCTGCTATACTGACTATTGAAAAAGATGCATTCAACAGGACTGAGCTTTTTAGGAACTGCCCTACTTCAAACTGAATTGATTTTGTCCACCTGGAAACCAACATAAATGCCTATTAATGGGGAACCTTGTTAAAAACAAATGTTTTCTTTTTCCCACAGAATTGCTAGGTATAAATGTTAAGTGTATGTGTAGCTCGTAGATTATTTTTTGGTTTTTAAAGGAAAGAATAACAGAATTGTATTGATTTCTATATTTTCATTGTTCAAATGATCTTTTTCAATACTTTGCTCTAAGTGCAAGTATTTAAGGTAGTCTTTTGAGCTAACTGAAATATATTATTGGGCCTCGTTCATGAAACCAAGCAGTGTGATATCCTTGTATGTGAACAACTTCAGACGACAAGATGTGTCATCTGTCTATCCCAGCAATATTACTAACGAATGATAATAATCATAATTACAATCTTTTTTAATTGCAAACCTCTGTGAGAGGAAATTACCTACATTGTTATGCCAGAATCCTGCGATGTTCTTACTGGGCGCTAATGAAACCAATAGTTGTTAATGTTGCGATGATGGGCTGCTTGATGGCAAATGGATCAATTTTATTGCGCATTCATATCCTGCCGTTGTGCATGTGGAGACTTGCGAAGTAATCGAATGTGTAAATCAACTACTGAGAGGAAATGGAAATATTTATAATGTGCAGCAAAGTGGCATGTGCCTTTGGGCTGTTTCGCCTCCTTATTAATTGTTTAGATCTTACATTACTTTAGCTTGTGAAATTATTTCAGGATTTTGGTACAGAAGCAATAGCTTAATAAAGAAATAGGCCTGCCCTTTTGATTTAAGACACGAAACATTGGAAATTAATCGGTTGCGGTAAGTGCGCCTAATTTATTTTGCAATAAATTATACAAGACTTAATACGGGGCATCTAGAACAACATTTCACATGACCTAAATGTTTGAGAAACGTCGTAAAAAGCATTCTTGCGAAGTGGAAAACCAGTACTCAGACGTTAAGCAGATGTGAACTAAATCCATCATCTTTGGTGTTTTGAAGTAAAGTACATTTTTAGAATTTAAGGAAAATGTGATGGTGCTAGCCGTGCAGAATTTGCTGGCATTTAATTTTCAATTTACTAGAAATAAATAGGGTTCAGATGAGAGAGAGAGAGAGATCAAAGGAATCATTTTCATCCTGTTTCAGCTTGTGCCACTTACCAGAGAGACGGATAACACCTGAAAATGGGAGAATTGGAGTGCAATAATGTAAGATATCCTACTGAACTCTCTATTTTCATCAAACGTGATGTGATATGACATTGTGACAGATTGTTAAAGGTGCTGATCGCTAAATTTCCTTTAATAGGAAACCAAGATGAAAGTGTTGTAATGCCTCCGCCAGACAGCTTTTCACTTTGGGGTCCATCTTTGTGATATTTTGAGAAGATCCGCACAGAGACAGCTCTATATCTTATCATTTTTTTCTAACAGATAAGCTGCCTGGCTTGGCATGTTTGGAACCAATCTACTGACAGGCCTTCTTTTGCTTTTAAGAGTCCTATTTATATTGATCAAGGATTAACTAAGGTGCCTCAGCAGTTAAATGGGACTTACTACAGATGTTTTGTCCTCCACTAGGCTAGATTGTGAATTGCGACCAACGGCTCAGTCCAAAGCTCACTCCTCCCTTTCGAAACGCATATAGAGAAGCTACGGTAGCCGCCACAGGACAAACATCATCGTCTGAGACAACCTGGTTTTGTAGAAACATGACGGCGTGAAATGACGACATCCATGTAAGGGGTCCCGCGGTGTATGTAGATAAAAACGGCTCATACTAAGGTAATAAAAACAATACAGTTCACTTTGTAAGGTCTTTATACGCCACTGATAATATAGTTATGTTTATTATATTGCATTTCTGTCAAGAGATCCTTCTAAAAGTTATACAATGCACCTTCAAATCTTTCTTCGCTACACTTAAAGGCAAATTTACTAAACAGTGATGCTTCATTTTATATTATTGTATATAGTGCAAAACCCAGTGTATATTGTGATATTAAGTATTTCCCTGCCATTGACGAGTTATCTTGTCAATTAAGAGAAAACATTTGCATAATAAACGCGTTCCTGATGAATTTTTATGTTAATCTGCATTATCCACTTACCCAATTTATGAAAAAACTAGCCAAAACGTTATTTATCAACCAATTTTAATCTCTTATGTATGTTTTGATAATCGTTCTGAATCTGATCTCTAACAAAATTCCTTCACAAAATTCAATTATTTCAGCTTTTTGCTAAAAAATATTAAAAAAAATACCCATATTTATAAGCAGAGAAAGAAATATAAATAGGATAAAAAACGTTTTTTTGTTTGTTTGTTTGCTTAAAAGCAGAGGGTCTGTTCTTTCATTTGATATATTTGTATGTTTATATATATTTTGAAGAAAATTGTCCTGAAAAGCATTTTGTAAAACTTGAAAATCACAAAAAGAAATGCTAGCCGGCAACTTTTCCAAAAAATGGCTTGTGGGGAATGAGTTAAAGCTGCAGTGCGTAACTTTTGCCTCTCTATCGCCACCTCTGTTGAAACCATAAAATTGCATGTTACTTTATGTACTTATATTTGAAGTAGAATTTTCTGCAAATTTGTACCCAACATATCACTTATAAATCATTATTTCATTATTATAAGTACCCACCATGACCCACCAACCCAAAATGGCAACACATTACTACCTTAAAACACAGCTTGATGATTTATGTAATACTTATGTTTTTTCCCAAAATATTTGAAACTAGTTTATTAATCATTTAAAAATATAAGATAATTTGACAAGATAGGATGTCAGTGTGATATTAGTGGGCGTTCACATGTGAGACACAACATACAGTTGTGTTCAAAATTATTCAACCCCAACTGAAATTGATTGTTTTGGCCGGTTTGACATTGATTTTGATCATTCAGTCATCCTGCTTACAATTACATCAAAGAGGCATGTGTAGGTCAGACAAATATAACATAACATTTATAATGAAATAACCACAAATGTCTTTTCTGTGCTCACATCATTTTCAGTTTTATTCAACCCCCAAGTGACATTCAATCTTAGTACTTAGTACAACATCCTTTTACAGTTAAAACAGCTTTTAAACGTGAAGCATAGCTTGACACAAGTGTCTTGCAGCGATCTACGGGTATCTTCGCCCATTCATCATGGGCAAAAGCCTCCACTTCAGTCACATTCTTAGGCTTGCGCACTGCAACTGCTTTCTTTAAGTCCCACCAGAGGTTCTCAATCGGATTTAAGTCTGGTGACTGCGATGGCCACTTCAAAATGTTCCAGCCTTTTTTCTGCAACCATGCTCTAGTGGATTTGGAGGTATGCTTGGGATCATTGTCCTGTTGAAAGGTCCAACGTCTCCCAAGCCTCAGGTTTGTGACGGACTGCAACACATTGTCATCCAATATCTCCTGGTACTGAAGAGAATTCATGGTACCTTGCACACGCTGAAGTTTCCCTGTACCTGCAGAAACAAAACAGCCCCAAAGCATGATTGACCCCCCACCATGCTTCACAGTAGGCAAGGTGTTCTTTTCTTCATAGGCCTTGTTTTTCCTCCTCCAAACATAGCGTTGATCCATGGGCCCAAACAGTTCTAATTTTCCACAGAACACTATCCCAAAACTTCTGTGGTTTGTCCACATGACTTTTGGCATACTGCAGTCGACTCTTCTTATTCTTTGGAGACAGCAAGGGGGTGCGCCTGGGAGTTCTGGCATGGAGGCCTTCAGTACGCAGGGTGCGCTGTATTGTCTGAGCAGAAACTTCAGTACCCACATCTGACAAATCTTTTCTCAGTTCCTCAGCAGTCACACTGGGACTTTTTTCCACTCTACGCTTCAGATAGCGCACAGCAGTCGCAGTTAGCATCTTTTTTCTGCCACGACCAGGAAGCGTTTCAACAGTGCCCTTTGCCTTGAATTTGCGAATGATGCTTCCTATGGTGTCTCTTGGTATGTTTAACATCTTTGCAATCTTCTTATAGCCATTGCCCTTCCTGTGAAGATTAATCACCTCTTCTCTTGTCTTCCTGGACCATTCTTTTGACTTCACCATGTTTGTAACCACACCAGTAAATGTTTACAAGGAGTTGAGTATCACAGTCATTTTAAAGCTGCCTAATTGGTGCTTATTAGGCTTTATTGCTGTTCCCTGACATCCACAGGTGTTTTCAATACCTGATTGAAAACACTTCAATGAACCTCTGTTCTTCAGAGTGGTAGTTCTTTAAGGGGTTGAATAATTGTGTCAATGAAGAATTCACAAAAGAAACATTTACTACTATATTACAAAACCAATTGATGTCATTTTAGTTGCATATGGTTCTTTAAGAAGTCATTGTAGGATTTCATTCTGAATACAATTACAAATGTACACTAAATTCCCTAAAACCCTTAACAGCATTGGGGGTTGAATAATTTTGAACACAACTGTATGCTAAAAATAGACTTCACATTTATTAAGGTAAATAATCCATTCACGAAATTTTCTGCATCCTAATTAGATTTGTCAGCATTATCTTTACTAAAATAAAACTATTTGAGAGACCTCCCTAAGTATCATTTTTACATCTTTTAAGGGGGTCCGTAATGCCTTATGGGGGGTCCTGGATCCCCCCCTCTCTTAATTTGAGCGCTGATTATAAGTTTACCATGGATTTTTTTATGTACAGTACTTGCTCAATAACCAATGTTTGCTTATTTTAACTATAAATGTAACAGATAAAAACAATGCAAGTTCTTCCATTTGTTTGGAAGAGCAAGTGTCGTCACTCATGATGATGTTGAACTTGTTTATCCTCGTCTCTGACAACGTCTGCCTCAACAAACATCACTGTTGCTTCATTTGCACACCACAAATCAGCTGGAGAAATTGCTCCACAAGACAAGATGGCTTTACAATGTTTGTCCTGTGGCTTGTTTTAGGGCTTTGATATTGTCTAACAGAAGAAGGATTTAGTACGGGCTGTTGTTTTCCAGGGATATCAGAGGGCGAAATAAGATTCGGACCTATTAAAGATAGTCTAAGTTTATAGCTAGTATTGAACAAAGCATTGTGAAATATACTACTTTTTTGCCTATTTGTTAAGTTCTAGGAGTAGTGATTTCAGGAAGCTTTTTAAGTCCTGCATAAGCATCCAAACCATTCAGGAACAGCAAAAAAAAGAAAAAACTTTTGCTTGCTCATGCAGAGATCCCTGCCAATGTACTGAAGTGCTTGGGTGTTTGCCAATGCGCAGCTATGCCTAAGTGTTTTAGCACCTTTGTTTGCTGATAAATGCATTTTCTTTGACACACTTCTTTTTTACGGTAGCAAAATAGGTGAGTTGCCGAAGCCTGTCAAGAAATTAAACATTGAGTTTATTTTTAAAACAGGAGCACAGAATAAACACTGTTAGTCCAAACAATATTGATTTCCTTTAAAATATCATAAAACACTATTTTTGGTCACAAACAAATGCATGTATTTCCTTGCCCCCCTTTAGAGCTGTTGAAGAAAGCAATGAAACATGGGGTGGGACAAATGAATCTAGCTGCATTGCTTGTGTAACAACGACTTCACAACATTCCACCAAAATTCCTTTTCCCCCCACCAGCTGCCTGTGTTAATATCCACTCCACAGGGAAGAAATCTTCCTTCCTTCCTCTCGTCATCTCCCCCACAATGAATTTACAAGGACATCCTTTGAATGAACGCATTAAACAGCCCTCACCGGTGTGGCCACGTCAAACTTGACTGATCAAGCATGTTTCATATTTTGACATGTCCCTCTCTTGCATTTTTAAAGCAAGCATACAATGAATACGTAGCGAGCACAGAATATTATGCACAATATAACATTTAAACAAAAAAGTTTAGGTGACGTATTTATACAACAAGACCAAAATGTTTTGTCTGTGGAGCCTCAAGATGTCAACATGATACTCATTTAAAAACATGTGTGGCATTTTATGAATTTAAAAACAATTTAATAAAATAAAAATGTGTAAAAATATTTTAAAGCATATAAAATAACACATTTGTTTTTAAAATATATTAATCTTGTCAAACTATTGACTAAATGGTTTGCGCAAACAACAGATAATTTACTGTTACTGTCAAACAGTTTCCTTTATTCATTGTGAGTACTTATAAAGTAAACTTTGTAAATGTAACAGAATAAGTCTGAAGCAGTGGCCATTTGCTGTTTGTCATCTAGCTGCTCATTATAAACTGAATTCAAAATGGCCAATTACTTCAGAAGAAAAACATGAAAACACAACAATGGGGTCATATTTTCTCTCTCAATAATGATTTTGGTCTTGGAAAACGTTTTACTTTTAAAGGGCTTAAGCAAAATATGTTTTGTTGATGCTACGTTGTACCAGGTTTATTGTTGTTTCGACGCTGCATGGGAACCAACAAATGCATATTTGTTACATTAAAATGTCCAGCATTTGTCCTAATAAAGATGTAGGACAAAGACTTTAGTGATACTAACTGTGAAGATACATGCATTAGGTTAAATTTATAGGTTTATTTTCGCAGAAACATGGTGTTTGTCTATTTCATCTCCTGCAATTGGCATAAAACAGGCAATAATAACTGTTCAAAATCGAATTTCTTGTGATGCCTTTTATGTGCTTTACTCGTGAAAATTATGTGTACGTGTGTAGGAGATATGAAGCTTGAGTCATCGAACTGTTCAAATATTGCTTATTAAAAAGGAACTGAAGAAAGAAATGGAAACGGTCATTTCTTTTAAAGAGACCAACTGAATGCCATCAAGAGGTTTTGTGCCATTCGTAGATTTATGTTTATGATATTTTCAAAGAAACACAACTTTAAGTTTGGGTCTGTAGAAACCATCCTAAATTTGAGGCGTAGCCTATGTTTGATTCATAGAACGTACATACAGAAAACGCGCGTATGGTTCCCCTCCCAGACACCAGACGACTCCAGGCCAAAGCTGCACTGGATCCACGGCAGATCCCCTGACTTCGGCTTGGATCTGGTGCAGATCTGGGTTCTCATTTATAAAACTGTGCGTAGGATCCTTACTAAAATTCTACGTATGCACAAAAGCCAAAAATGGAATGCGCTAGAAAATATTAAGACTTGTTTCCTTTATAAATCGCAGATCACCTGCAAGTGTGCATACATGAATCATCCTCAGATCCCACCCTTCAAGCCCATTCTCCCGTCAAGTTTGTTTTTTTATAGATTACATACTTTGCGTGGGAAATGGCGTACACGTTTCCAGCCTCGTTTTGTGCATACGCACACTTTATAAATAAGACCCCTGGCCTGGATTTGTTTACTGTTTAAGCTGCTCCTTATATCTTACAATTCAAGAGTCCCACACTGTAAAAAGTGAAAAGTTGGATCAACCTAAAAAAATTACTTTAAAGGTGCAATTTGTAAGATATTTGCAGTAAAATGTCCAAAAACTACTAGGCCAGTGTTATATATTTTGTCCAGCTGATTACTATCAATATCTGTAATGTTTTAAACGCAACCTGATCTCACAAAATACGTGAAATAGTCACGCATTATTTTGCTCAGTTTTGCGTGACATTGTCACGTATTTCCACCATATTACGTGCCCCTGACACGACTTTCTTTTCCGTGACAGTTTCACGTATTGGTTACTCAACTGTTTTTCCTATTTTCTTACAATTGTCGCTTCGGTTTGGGTTAGAACAACTTTCTGTTACATAAAATGACATCCTTACCCAAACCCAACTCTAACCCTAACGTCAGGCAACGATGGTTTAAAAAGCATATGATTTTTTTTTTATAAACCAATACATTAAGTGACATTGTAACACAAACAGCAAATCTAACCCCAAACCGAAGCGACAATTGTTTAAAAATAGGAAAAACAGTTGAGTAACCAATACGTGAAACTGTCACGGAAAAGAAAGTCGTGACAATGTCACACAAAACTGAGCAAAATAATGCGTGAGTATTTCACGTATTTTGTGAGATCAGGTAGTTTTAACTACTTGTAAATCGTGAGAAAATTTCCCTTCAAAACATTGACACGGGGCATTGCAGTCTCCTGTCAATGAGGTTAATATCCATGTGACCCTTTGTCACCGCCTTTACTGACGTAAAAACCACATGACAACAGTGGTCGAGTTCGAAAAAATAAAATGGCGGCCACGGAAGCGACTGGAGCACAAATTTAGTGTAAATAAACGTATATTTTCACTTTTTACACCTTTTAAATGCATTTCTAGCGAGAAATAAGTAGTTTTCAAATATGTGATTAGTTATTACAAAGGCACTCTCTGTTTATATTTCAAACACGCTGCCTTTGAAGTGCGTCTGAAAGCCTTTCTCTGAGCTGCCTTCATACCTCTGAAGTCATTTCCTCATGAGGCAGCGAGGCAACAAGTCACTGCCTTGAGTTTTCGGACGCAGCAAGTGTTGTGGACAAATGCGGAACTATGCGTTAGCGCCTGTCGGGCTACGCGCTTGCATATGAACTTATGGATAACTCTTTACCGTCTGCCACTGGTTGTGTCAGCAAAGACAGCTCCTGTAAGCGTATCGGCCAACCAAATGACCCAAGAAGAGTTTGGAACAAAACGAGAGAAAGATTGAGGATCAATTGGTGTTGCATTATCTGGATGGAGAGAGCTTCGCGACAACATTTAACTAGACCGAGATTCTGATCCTGCTTGTGTTTTACGTGATGGGTGAGTTGTTTTGATTCGTAACCCCTCAAAAAACGTATGCTATTATATTGATCACAACATTAATGGGTAGATTGTAATCAGCACGTCTTCCCGCGGACGATATGCACATCAAAGGTATTGTACAGCAATATAAATTGTCATTTTAAGACACTTCACAATAAGATTTGTACTGTCAATACATTATGTGAAAAATCATTGTAGATTGTAAGTTGAAAACTTAATTCTGTGCTGTGTTAACCATTTGGACTAATACTGTAACATCTTGACTAACAATTTTGTTTTGAACATCACATATAAACGTACATAATGAAATAAACTATTTCATCAAACGCAACATTTATAAGACTCGATTACCTTATCCGTCAACGTGATTTCTCGTTCGCGTCTGATTGATGGCTATCAGCGGTTGAGTTAAAGACTACAAATCCCATAATTCCACGCTGCTTCAGAGTGTCATTAAACAACGTCATTGTTATTGATTTGATCTGGCGCCATCTAGCGGCGCAGATAATACAAATTGCATCTTTAATTGGTAATATAAAAAATTTGTTACCTAAAGTGCCCTTAGGAAAATGAACCATGTTACGTTGTTTGTGTATTGATTACTATTAGCAAAACTATGGTTTTACTACAGTAACCATGTTTTTTTAACTGTAGTAAAACCATGGTTATTTTTGTAACGTCGAAACAAAAATGTGTTTAATGTTTTATTTATTTTTTTGTTACAAATTGATTTTTTTAAGTTAATCCAACTTTTCACTTTTTACAGTGCAGTGAAACAAACTCTTGCTTGTCTGATGTCCCCTCCCAAAAAATATTTTCAGACTTGAAAATGAAACAATCCATGTGAACCACACACTGAAAAATGCTGAAAAACTCTATGTTCAAAAGTTATTTTGAACCCAGCGTTGGGTCAAAATATGCCCAGCCGATGAGCTAAATTAACCCAGAATATTTTATATTTGACCCAACAATAGGTTAAAATAACTCAACTCGGGTTAAGTTTGTGCCTTTTTGAGTGCACTTCAAACATGAAAACAGTTTTTTCACACAAAAAAACTCACATACCAATAAAATAAGAGCTTTTTAGCTATGAGTTACATTTAGCTAATGTAACTTTTTATAATCAACTGATCTGTAAGGTACAGTGGCAGCTCGTGACTGCTCATCCGAGCGTTGCTAATTCAAAATAAGTATTCGGATTGTCATGTGTGTTGCTTGCATTTTCAAAATATGTGTTTGTTGCATCATGTGAACCATGTGCATCACGTGTTTTGTCAAAATAAGTGCCTGCTGCACACGCGTCAAAACCGTTTATGCTAAAAGAGACGCTCAAGTTTACAAAATACACGCAAGACACTCCCTCAACACTAAACGCTGATTACACATGAGATTATGAGAGTATCTGGCAAACGCGAGCGTCTCCCCTATCACAAACCCTCTAGACGCATCTGCAGCAGACACCTATCTTGACAAGACACGTGATGCACACAGGATCTTGCGACGCGCAAGACACATATTTTGAAAAACGGAACCATAAACATGACGGCCTACATACATGTTGTGACGAACTTCGCATCGAGCGCCTTCAGAAATAAAAAGGCAATCACCGGCTGCCACTTGTAAGGTACGTAAACTTTTTTTATTGAATAAAAATTGTATTGGTACTTGTATATGCAAAACTCACTGCCACAATCTAGCATTGTATGTGGTTGCTAGAGCAATGCTTTGTAGTTGCTGTGGTGTTTAGTGGCTCAGTATGATATTTTGGTCTCTAGAAACCTCAAAGGTAAGTAAATCCAGCCACTTTAGTAATTGCACATCTCTACTTTACAGGCTACACAGTTTGAAGTATCATTCATGTTTTGCCACAAACATTGCCGACCCCTTTTTTTAAAGGCTACTGGAGTGCGCAGATATGAACAAATCCATGTCTCCTTTTTTAGCGTAAATAAACATCACTTGACTAAAGCTGTAAAGAGGACATGTAAAAATTCTGCTTATCTCAAAATGAAAAAGCGAGAAGCATTTAGTTCACATCTGTGATTCTGACAGAACATGAGAAATGTATAAAGGCGAGCTAAATAAATAAAAGAGCGAGGAAACAACATCAGCCCCGTACAAACGTTTAAGGGAACTTCTGGCATGTGGCAGCTCTGATTTTCCTAGGACGTTTTTCTCAGAAGACTACTAATAAATTTTTTATATCTAGGACCGTGCAAATGCAAATAAGTCAAACGTGGGTACCCAAAGAAAGATTTTATCCTCTAAAGACATGCAAGTACTACAAATAAGAGTCAACAAACAGATGAAAGACTAATCCAGTCGAGACCAAACGCGCAGCATGCTAATGCCGTGTGCTTTTTTCCAGTTGCCGGGCAATAATGAACCCGAATTCGAATCTCACTTTTCTTGTTGTTGTTTTTTTGTATCCATTCCTCAATAAGTGTTACCATCAGAAGAATGAAGGCCAGACGGGTGGAGTTAAATTAAGTCGTACACCCGGCAGGCTTTACTAAGCATTCCTCCGAAGCCGTTGCGCTATCAATCGGGCCTTTATGCTTGCTGTCGCCTCCTTCCACACCGGATATGCGCAGTGGCCTGCAGCTGTTGTGTGAGGCCTAGCAGGGGCTACGGACCTAAAGCTGGCAGAACTGTGAGCGCAGAGCCACGTAAGGGCCTGGGAAAGGTCCTGTCCAATGCTGTTTGGTAATTAGCCTGGCTATGTGCGAAATTAGCACGCTAGTATTGTACGTGCAGATGGTAGAGGCTTATTCTTTTAAATAATCTAAACATAAATAGGACATGGGACCGGAGATTGGGGAGATCATGATGGTTTAAGGTCTTTAATGGGTTTCTGTCAACACTTATAGAAAGCGTACTAGTGGAAGGCCACATAAAGCCAGGTGAAGTCAAGTCAGGTCTGGTTTATTTGTATAGCGCTTTTTGCAATGCTTGTTGTTTTGAAGAAGCTTTACGGAAAACATACAAAGCGTGTTGCGGCAAAACATGCTGAACGCTTGGATAAAATGTTCGAAATTATTACTGGACGGAAAAGTCTGTAGTATGATGTGCATGGTTCATTTTTCAAGTTCTATCTAAAAGACGCTTTCTGTTTTTATTGCATAGTTTTATTATGCATTTAAAGCATGCACGCTCATCCTCTTCAGAATATGGAAGGAACGGCAAACAAAAAGCCAAAAACCGCACCTGCAGAAAACATATTCCTTGCATGCAAACAAAGCATCCCCGTGCTGTTTATAATGCACGAAACGTTGAATGGAAAAAACACGTTTGTCTTGAATCGTCATTAAAATGGCTTGACTGGAAGTCGCCTCTCTCCTCACAGCAGTCCTCGGTGCAGCTGCCAGACGCCGAGAGGAAGTTACCAATCATCTCTGCCTGGATTTGCATTTTTGCCTCGTCTCAGCGGCTGTCCTCTCTACAGCCTCTCTTTTCTCTTTTGGCACTTGTGCTGTACTTCGAGAGCAAGAATGCAGACAACTTGCTCTTTGTCTGCCTGACAGGGACTTGATATCACAGGATGCGTGCGATTCTTAACCTTGCCAAGATGGCTTTTATTTGGTGTATCATGGGGTGAAAAGTGCTTGTATCTCCTTTATATTGTTGCTTTGATTGACTATAATGCTAAAATGAAAGAGTTCGGCCGGAACTGCTGAGCTGTGGTCGACTTTGAATTTTCAGGACAGGGTTACTTAGGATGCTAGGACAAATTTAAAGTGCAGAAACACACACACAAGAGTGTATGTAGTGTATTTATTACATGATAGATGCAGTAATATATGGTACACTATAAAAATTATTTGTTGGTTCAACTTAAATAAAGTAAGTTATCTGGTTGCCTTAAAAGTTTGGGTTAATTTAACTTGAAAAACATTAATTGACTTAAAAAACGATTTGTTGGTTCAACTTAAAAAAGGTAAGTTACCTGGTTGCCTTAAAATTTTGGTTTAGTGTAGCTTTAAAAATATTAATAACTTAAAAAAGATTTGTTGGTTCAACTTAAAAAAGTAA
Organism: Misgurnus anguillicaudatus; assembly: GCF_027580225.2. Lineage (NCBI taxonomy): Eukaryota > Metazoa > Chordata > Actinopteri > Cypriniformes > Cobitidae > Misgurnus > Misgurnus anguillicaudatus. The sequence goes on along the minus strand of NC_073339.2, from coordinate 44,506,226 downwards.
GTTACCTGGTTGCCTAAAAATTTTGAGTTAATTCAACTTTAAAAAAATATTAGTCATCAAAAAATGATTTGTTGGTTCAACTTAAAAAAGTAAGTTATCTGGTTGCCTTAAATTTTTGGGTTAATTTAACTTTAAAAATATTAATTAACTTAAAAAACGATTTGTTGGTTCAACTTAAAAAAAGTAAGTTACCTGGTTGCCTTCAAATTTTGGTTTAGTTTAACTTAAAAAATATTAATTAATTTAAAAAGATTTGTTGATTCAACTTAAAAAAGTAAGTTACCTGGTTGCCTAAAAAAATTGAGTTAATTCAACTTAAAAAAAATATTAGACATAAAAAAACGATTTGTTGGTTCAACTTAAGAAAGTACGTTACCTGGTTGCCTTAAAAATTTGGTTTAGTTTAACTTTAAAAATATTAATTAATTTAAAAAAGATTTGTTGGTTCAACCTAAAAGAGTAAGTTTCCTGGTTGCCTAAAAATGTTCAGTTAATTCAACTTTAAAAAAAAATTGTCATAAAAAAACGATTTGTTGGTTTAACTTAAAAAAGTAAGTTACCTGGTTGCCTTAAAATTTAGGTTTAATTTAACTTTAAAAATATGAATTAACTTAAAAAAAAGATTTGTTGGTTCAACTTAAAAAAGAAAGTTAACTGGTTGCCTCAAAATTTTGGTTTAATTTAACTTAAAAAATATTAAGTAACTTAAAAAACACGATTTGTTGGTTCAACTTAAAAAAGGTAAGTTACCTGGTTGTCTTAAAATTTTGGTTTAATTTAACTTTAAAAAATATTAATTAACTTAAAAAACACGATTTGTTGGTTCAACTTAAAAAAGTAAGTTACCTGGTTGCCTAAAAATTTTGAGTTAATTCAACTTAAAAAAATTATTAGTCATCAAAAATGATTTGTTGGTTCAACTTAAAAAAGTAAGTTATCTGGTTGCCTTAAAAGTTTTAGTCAATTTAACTTTAAAAATATTAATAACTTAAAAAAGATTTGTTGGTTCAACTTAAAAAAGTAAGTTTCCTGGTTGCCTAAAAATGTTCAGTTAATTCAACTTTAAAAAAATATTAGTCATAAAAAACGATTTGTTGGTTTAACTTAAAAAAAGTAAGTTACCTGGTTGCCTTAAAATTTTGGTTTAATTTAACTTTAAGAATATTAATTCACTTAAAACAACATGATTTGTTGGTTCAACTTAAAAAAGGTAAGTTACCTGGTTGCCTTAAAATTTTGGTTTAATTTAACTTTAAAAAAATAGTTAACTTAAAAAAAGATTTGTTGGTTCAACTTAAACAAGTAAGTTACCTGGTTGCTTTAAAATTTTGTGTTAATTCAACTTAAAAATATTAGTTAATTTGAAAAGTTAAGGCAACCTGATAACTTACTTTTTTAAGTTGAACCAAATTTTTGTACATAGTGCATAAACATAAACCTAAGTGCTTTGAAAGGTTTATACATATTTGGTTCTGCTGTTGTGCTCAATACACTGAAATATTTGTGGGTTTTTTTCTGGTCAAAGAGGTTAATCTCTCATTTCCACCACATATGTGACTGTCATTACTAAGACCCTGGGACAAATCTCTTTTTTCCAATCCTCCGGAGACCCAGGAGGACTGTGTGTGCTTTTCCCCAAAGGAAGGGGGTGGGGGCATGGGACAAATCTCTTTTTCTAAGCTTCCAAAATCCCAAAAGTCTGTGTTTGCCTCTGCCCTGAAGGCCCAAAGTAGCCTCCTGAGACCTGAAGAATTGACTTTAGCAGTCAGCAGTTTCCTCTGAGCCTCGCAGACCACACCAAACGTGTTGTGAGCGAGGAAGCATATGGCCATCTCTTCAGTGTCTTCTCTGAGGAGAGGAGGAGGACAGTTGGAAATAAAAGAGAGAGAGAAAGATAGAGAGAGAGAGAGAGATCTTTACATTGAGAATGTGCTCTCCAGAGCTAGCAAGTTAATGATGGGGAACCAGGCCGAATTCCCTGAGCGAAGCAGAGCAGCTTTCAAGATGGCCTGGACTGATCAACTGCCAGAGACCAGAGAGACGGAAAATATGGGGGGAGAGACTGTAAAAAGAGAGAGAGAAAGAGAGAGAATGGGAATTATACAGAGGCAGTATCAAAAAGACTACCTTGTAAGCTTGGACCTCGGAAAAAAATATCCAGGACTTCTTGAGCCGAATACAAAACGGATGCTGTGTTATGTACTGGTTTTCATATAATGCCTCATTTCAGTAATATATATATATATATATATATATATATATCCAGATTTAGGCTGTTCACTTTGAAAAATAATGCATTTCTGGAGATTAATTGGTACAGCATTGCATTGTTATCGGAAAACTTATGAAGTTGATTCACAAGGGAACACAAGTACTGATAAAAATAATGTATACTTTGAATGCATCGTAAGCTTCTTTGGATAAAAGCATCTACCAAATGCCTAAATGTAAACACAGATATTGGATTGTAAAAAATGAAGTGAAAAACTGAAGGGACACAAAACATTAATAGCGTTTGCTATAATTGTGCCATGTCTGTGTTTAAAAAAAAAATGACTCAAATAACACTGTAGGACCTACTTCAGTTCTGTGATAATACAAATTAAATACAAACTCGTAATGGAAAATGTTATTCAGAAGTGGCTTATTAAGAAGAGCTTATTGAAGTTTATTAGGTTGGTTAAGAGAGAGAGATGTGCTGTTACCTCTCTAGCATCTCTAGATTTTTGCCTGGTGGACAATAAAACAGGCAATATACTTTATAGACTCACATAGACTTACATTGAAGGAGGAATCTTTTCGGGATCAGGATACAGAGATGAAGCTGGGACCTCCTAACAATGCCCTAGCAACCACATAGCAATGCATTAAAAACACCTTAGCAACCACGTAGCACACTGTGATCACGATGGCGAGTCTTAACAATTATACTTGTTTTTATCTAAAGCAAATAGACAGCAAATATCCATTTAAAAGCACAGCAGGGTGTGCACAGTTATTGGCGCTGTCTGTAATTTGCCATGGCTGATTTACCAGATTACAGACTGTTGAAAGTCGGTCTGTGTAAGCGTGTTGCTAGTGACGAATAGTTGCTATAAATGTGGATCAGGTTTTACTCCCATCACTCTAGCTGCTTACATTTCTGAAGGATTACTTACTATTTAAAGGTGCAGTGTGTAATTTTTAAAAGGATCTCTTAACAAAAATGCAAAATAATATATACAAAACTATATTATTAGGGCTGTATAAAGACCTTTTTATAATGAACTGTTATGTTTTTATTACCTTAGAATGAGACGTTTTTATCTACATACAAAGAGGGTCCCCTTACGTGGAAGTCGCTATTTTGTGCCGCCATGTTTCTACAGAAGCATTTAATGGACAAACTTTTTTTACTAAGTTATCTATCTCCGTCAATTACAAGTTTTTCCAGTGGCGGGTATCATAGCTTCTTTATGCGTTTCAAAACGAGGGGTGAGCAGTGGACTGAGCTGTTGGTTGCAATTCGCAACCTCACCACTGCATGCCACTAAAATTTACACACTGCACCTTTAAGGAAGCTAATTGAGAAAAAAGTGGATAAAAGTGTCTTTACAGTTTGCCCAAATATGGCATAACCAATTTCAAAACCTCTCCATAAATGCCAAAGTTGTGCACTTCTGCAGAAAATAAAGACTCTGAGCTTTCAAATGATACCACATATGATGCAGAGTTGCACGGGGACATTTAACTCTTTCAATGGCGGGCATTGAGGAGTTGTCTTGTCAATTAAGAGAAAACATTTGCATGAAAAAAACGTGTTCCTGATGATGTTTTATGTTAATCTGTAATACCGCGATTATCCACTAGACTTACACAATTTATATAAAAAAATGAAGCGAAAATGTATTTATTTATTTTATACACTGAATTAATTCTGAACAAAATTCCTTCGCAAAAATGCAATTATTTCAGCTTTTTTCTTAAAAAAAAGTATTTTGAAGAAAATTCCCATATTTAAGAGTTTATAAGCAGAGAAAAAATATAGTTTTTTCCCCGTTTTATTTGTTTTTTTTTTTTGTTTGTTTATTGTTTGTTTGATAGCAAGGCATTTTGTGAAACTTTTGTGAAAATCACCAAAAACAGCTGGCGGACAACTTTTCAAAATAAAGGCTGCTGGTGGGTCTGCAGAGTTTAAGAGGTTTTAATAAAGTCACAGACACTAGCTGCGTTTCCATTACCTTTCAAATTGAAAATGCGGCCAATGGAAACACGGCAATCTGCATAAACTCCCATATATCGCGAAAAGATTTTACACTTGGGTGAGGTGTTTTTTTAACAAGGAATATATCGCAAAATTACAATGGAAACATTTACAGGTCACCTGGCTTGCGTAAAAGTCACATGGTCATTCTTCAAATATTGTGTGGTATGTTTGATTGGAGGACAAGACAGGAGGTGTGGTCAACTTCATGCAATGTCAAAAGAACCGAGAGCGCATGACATAAAAATATCATGAGAGCAATTTGAGAGTTGACAGCTCTGTATGCTTTCGAGTTGCTCTCGTGTCGAATGTAGCCCAACTAACCCGCTGCTATGGTTTTTTTGAAAGACTTACCATGAGAGCACAAAATTAGGTTTTAGTTGCATAACATCGCAATGTTGGCTTTTCGCAAAAGTTTTTTAGCGACATTTAGAAAATTACGCAAAAGTTTTGTACAAATTTGTAATGGTACATTCACACCGGGCATAAGTGTTGACGCTTGATGGAAGGCTTGTCTGAAGCATGGCCAACAGCCAATCACAGTAGCCACAACCCATGCTTTGGTTTTCCATAGACGTAATTGGCTGGCTCACACTAGGTTAGTTGCATAAGGCGATCTGATTGGCTGACGCACGCGTTGGCGCTTGAAAAGTTGAGAAATGTCAAGAGTCATTGCATGTTTATACCATAAAGATTATTTTTAAGGGCTCTTGTACAGTTATGCAGTGTCGCAATGTAGCGATACCCTATTGGCCCACTTAATACGTTGTACCAACAGAGACAATAACGATGACGCGATAAAATTCCTCCCAAAGGACTGGACATTCGACGCAGGCATCTGACACTAAAATCCTTACCCTGTTTCCATCCCTCAGGAAGAAAAACAAGGCCTTTTGAAAAGCAGTCTTTAAGATTTGAAAGACCGTCCAGCATCCGAACCAGTACATAGACTGCCAACGGGCCAGAGAAATCCGATACGTCCTCATTGGGTGCCTTAACAAAGATCTATTGAGGCCTGGAGAGGACTGCGATTGTGGAAAAGAAGGGGGTAAAAAAACCTGGGGCCATGACAGGCATCCGGTAAGGGAATCATTTCGGCTTCTCTTAACATTCCCCCGGGTGGCTTGGAAGGCGCCCAGTAAAACAGGACTGGCTATGTTTGTGCCTAAAGGGAAGAGTTATTAACGCGCAGACTACACCAACTTGAAACCGTCTCAACGGTTCAAGTCTTTAACCTCTGTGCTGATTAAGGTTATCCGAGCAATTTGGTGCAAGCAGTATCACATTATGGTAGACTTATGAGGTGGAAATTAAATTTTGCTCCGGGCTTATAAACTCCGGGGAGGACGAGATGTGGAAGTGGATGCACATGGGTGACTTCCTGTTGATCTGTTCACCAAGGGCATTTTTTGCTTAACAAGATGATCTGGTTATCTGTAAGCGTACATACAAACACGTGGGTAAGTTACTGGGTCGTGTGTGCTAACTTTTATTCTGCAAGTATTTACTCATCCTCATGCCGTTCCAACCGTGCTGTTAAAGTTTTGCACTTTGTTCAATGCACAACTTTGAAAGTCCCAATAGAAATGAGAAAATAATAATAGTTATTTTTTATTTTTAGGTCAAGCTGAATAATTGAATGTTAACAGACCCAAAGGCAATGCAATTCGCATTAGGCCGCAGCAGCGATGTGACATATGGAGTTTACAACTCTTAGCACGTCGGTGCAATAAAAACAATGCAGCGTTTTAACTATCCATGCCATATTGCAAGTAGCCAACAACTGGCACAGCTGATGTAACAGGTGCTTTGCTTTCTACCAAGGGTGTTTTCTTTCCTTTACCAGCCAAATTACAGTTTATAGACGCCTTTCACACAACAAGCTCCCACTAAATTTAGCACATCATTAGCTTTACAGTTTTTATAACACCGGTGCAGGGCTGTTTCATTGCAGATGGTTGTCATGGTAATGACAGATCTCTTCAATTGTGAATCAAGGATTGTTTCAGAAGAATTTTTAGGAACCTAATGCAATGCAATGCAATGCATAACATGAAAATGATGAAGCAATTTATGCAGAGATGCTAATTGTTGTAAAACTAATCGTCCAAGGTCCCTCTTCAACTGAGACTAAGCATATTAAGCATAACAAAAAAGTGTGCATTACATTGCATTTGTGCAGAACAAGCAAAATAAATCATTTTGACACACGTATCAGGGAATTGCTTTTTTATATACACTTACGCATTTGGCAGATGCTTTTATCTTAAAGTGACTTACAGTGCAAGCTATATATTTTATCAATATGTGTTTTCCATAAGGATCGAGCCCAACACATTGCTCTACCAATTGAGCTTCAGGAACACTGATAACTGGTATAGGTGAGATTTATCAACTTCAACATAAAAAGCAATCATTAAAACACATTTCAAGAGGAGATACTTACAGTACATAGCCTGAAAGGAGTTTACAAAGGTAAAGTGTCGTACAAACACACCAGTATGTGCATGTGAGACTATACAATACAAGCCATTTGTTTGCCGACTTAACGTGATGCAATTATGTGCATACAGGTATGTTTATACTGTTTCCTTTTAGAAGATATTTACAGGCATTAAAGGTCCCGTAGAATGAAAAACTGTATTTATAATAATAAGAGTTCTTTACATGGTAATGACATATTGTTAACCTCAAACACGATTGTTTACTCCTTCTTATTTATACTTTGTGCATGCAAAAGACAGCTGGACAACAGGCCAATCTCAACATAACACAGACTGTGACGTTACAGTCGTGATGTATGCCCCAACATTAAATAACACATTAAATGAATTACAATGTTGTTACAATGCTAAAAACAAAGTTGTGATTGCTGTTGAGTTAGCACTATATGCTAGTTACTGATATATGCCAGTGATGCGCGGGTTGATCCAAAATGAGCCTGCGCTCACCCACGCTTACCCGTGCTTACAAGTCATCCATAATTATTTTTTAATGATATTCAGGTCGCGGTCAGTCAGGTCGTATGAAATAAAGATGCCAATTAGCAATTTTAAACAATTACTACTTTAAAAGAATGCGGGTACAATATTTTTTTGCGGTACGAGTTGCGGGCGGGTTAGTTGAAAACGTTGGTCGGGTGCAGGTTGTTTATACATTGACCCCCACATCACTGCTATATGCTAACGTTTAGGCTAAAGTTCTACTTTTGACTCACATTTACAGCTACATTTTGCAGGTCCATACTGAAAAAAAACACAAACTTACCACTCAGAAACATCCATTAAAAAAATCCAAACAATTGATTATTCCTCAAAATATTGTATCTTCGTCATTTTTTATATATTTACGATAGGAAATTCACAAAATATCTACAAAAACCAAACAGAACAGGATATCATTCACATTCTATAATTTCTTTCCTCCTATGAAAGTCAATGGTGCCCCAGATTTGTTTGTTAGAAACATTCTTTAAATATCATCTTCTGGGTTCAGCAAAGCATAGTCATTTATACAGGTTTGGAACAACTTGAGGGTGAGTAAATGATGACAGAATTTTAATTTTGGGGTAAACTATCCGTTTAAGATCTCGTCTGAAACTCATGTGAGTAAATAAAAAATATTTTGGAAGTATTGTGATAAAAAATGAAAAGAAATTATTTTGATAAATGATGGTAAGCACAGTTGACGGTACCCATAAATTCCATCATATTTTTTATTTCTACTAAGTCAATGGTCACTATCTGCTATGTGTTTCCCATCATTTTTCAAAATATCTTCTTTTGTGTTCATCAGAAAAATAAATTCGTACAGGTTTAAAACAACACAAGGATGAGTAAATGATGACAGAATTTTCATTTTAAAGTGAACTATCCCTTTAATAAGATCTTATTTGCATGGTACATATTTCTTACCTACACTGTCAGACAGATTTCTCCTTAAAAGCGATCCCTACGGTAAGGACCGCGACCGGCATGCACAATGCGGCTTGTGTTGAGCTGACACCGGATTAGATTCATGTCGACATTATACCGATAGCACTATTCATGTGGCAAATATCCAAGATGAAACTATGGAACAGTGGCGGCTCGTGACTGCACTTCCGAGGATGCGCTAATTCATAATAAGTGTTCGGATTGTCACGTGTGTGGTTCCCTTTTCCAAAGTGTGTGTCAGGCGTCTGGAGAGATCCTGTGTGCATCACGTGTTTTTTCAAAATAAGTGCCTGCTGGAGACGCGTCAAAACTGTTTATGATAAAAGAGACGCTCGCGTTCCCTAAATACACGCAAGACACTCCCTTAACAATAAACTCTGATTACGCATGATATTGTGCAAATATCTGGCACACGCGAGCGTCTCCTTTCAAGTTCAAGTTCTAGGCAGCAGGCACTTATTTTGGCATGACACGTGATGCACACACGATCTCTCAAAGCGCAGAACACATATTTTTAAATGACGAACCGCACACGTGACAAGCTACATACATGTTGTGACGAACTTCGCATCGTGAGCTTCAAAAAAAGAAGTCACCAGCCGCCACTGCTATGGAACTATCCCTTTAATATGATTTAATTTGCATGGTACATATTTCTTATCTACACTGTCCGAAACAAATTTAGGTACAGATATGTATACATTTGGTACCAATATGTACCTTTGAAGTACTGATATGCACTCTTTGACAAAAATGTGTACCTTTAAAGGCGGGGTGCATGATCTCTAAACAAACACGCCCCTATCCCAATAGAATCTGGACCTTCTTTTGATAGACCCACCCGACGCATACGCAACCCAGGCAACGATGCCGGTTAGTAGACACGCCCCTTACTGCTGATTGGCTACAAGTGTGTTTTGGTACTCGGCCCGACTCCCTTCTCCAAAGTGTTTTTAAAAATCATGCACCCCGCCTTTAAGGTACTAATATAAACTTTTTAGGTGCAAATTTTTGAAAGGCTCAAGTGACAGCTTTTTTTAAAGAATTTTTATAATATAATTTTATATTTTTTTAAGTAAAACTCATTAAAGAAGTTAAATCATATTTTTCGTTCTCTATTCCATACAAGCAAATGACTTGGAAATAAAATAAGAATGTGGAAATCAAAATTGACCTGAAATTTAGATCTTGAACCATGTAAAATGCTATACCTTTACACTCATTAATGAAGTACTTTAACACTGCAAGAGTAGTCACACACATTCATGAGCAATGGATTTCAGATTTAAACCGGCACTTTAGAGGAAACAGAGCAGAAATCGTAACACCATTTATTCTTAAATGTTTTGTACCTCCATAAGCCGCCGTGAGTTTAGGGATAAAGTAAATGTAAGGAATCGAGCACTTGTATTTTACACATTGCATAAGATGTGTTGAAAGGCCATTTAGACACAAGCACAGCCAGAAGGTGAGAGCCTTTTGGGATTAAGGTGGTGTGTATCCCACTAAAAGCCTTTCACACCTATCTTTCAGACAGATTTCCCCTTAAAAGCGATCCCTACGGTAAGGAGCACGACCGGCATGCACAATGCGGCTTGTGTTGAGCTGACACCGGATTAGATTCATGTCGACATTATACCGATAGCACTATTCATGTGGCAAATATCCAAGATGAAATTGCTATTCAGAGAGTTTGCCCAGAGGCCACGTTTTCTCCAAGAATCTGAGACTTGTTGGGACTGATCAAGAAGCATTTTTGTTAACACGTCTTCCTCGCTGTGCCTGAAATGCCAAACAGATCCCGAAACATAACTCTTTTTTAGAAACGCAGCGTGCGCATTGCCTCGGGTCTGAGTTGCTTCATAACTACATCATCTTCCATCATCCTTCAGCTACCTTGTTTGTAAACAACGCTGCATGAGCGGGCGGAGACTAATTCGCGGTTATATACGAGGCCTGGATGATCAGAAAGATAATTTAGGACGAATGAGGGAAGCGAGTAACTTGGAAACTAAAGCTTTTGTGACTTGATTTGGATGTCAGTGCTCATAACAGCAAGCCAAACAGGAAATATATGATGAATATATAATGCATGCATACATATACAGCAGCCCCAACAAGTATTTGGACATTTAATTTATACTATGAAAAGGCCAAACTTTATTTCCTGAACAAATTAAATCATCCTATAGGGCAAGACTGAGTTTGTTGCATGTAAAGATTCTTCAAAATTCGAAATTTTTGTCTGGCCAAGTTGCCGTTTTAAACTTTGTGTTGAGCATTTCTATGAGAAAGAAAATGAAGATGAGATATTTTTAATGTTTTCTCAAGACATCAATGAGATTAAAAGGAGAGCAATTGGAAACGTTTGCTTAAGTCTCAGATATTTAGAGAAAATACCCAGACGTCTCCAAAACGTCTCCATTAAAGTTTTAGAAGAGATCTCAATAATGTCACAAACTAAACTTGGATTTGCCAAGTCTGCAATCAAAATTTAATATTATTAAAGACAATTCTCATTAATTTTACCCAAATCTTTATTATCCACAATAGTTTTACAGATTTTTAACTATTTGTTTCTATTTTTATTTCTTCTAAGCAATTTTAAGAGAAATATCTGAGACTAATTTAATTCTTAAATAAAACAACTAAAAACTGAGCAATAAACCAGATGAATGTCCTCACAGAGACAATGAATGACAACCAGAAAATGACCAAACAATGCCACATGGCTTGTTATTTTAACCTAATACAATGATATTTTAAGTGTGTCCTAGGTGTCCGAATATTTTTGAGCCCTTTACATATAGATATACAGCTCAGGTCTTCGGGCAAATTTCCTCAGGGGTAACGTGACACTCGATCAACCTTTTCAAATGTCATTCTGGATCAAAATATCCACAAAGCACAGGATGTTGATATGAGATTTAGTGAGTTGGGTTCTCTTGATTCTTCACACCTGGGAAATGTGCAGTTAATTAAAGGAGATGTTTGTTTTCGAGTCTGCAAGCCGAATATTAAATCTAATGCAATAGTGCGGTTAAATATTAACATCATCTCAGACTCTCGGATGAATAACACACCAAAGGAAATGTAAAATCATGAATCAGACTATTGGTGCTTTTTAATATGTACCATTTAGGTCACATTTGGTACCGATATGTACCTTTGAGGTACTCATATGAACGCTATGGGCCCTATTTTACCAATCTAAGTGCATTGTCTGAAGCGCACGGCACAGTCTAAACGGGCGTGTCCGATTCACTTTTGCTAATTTAACGACGGGAACAATTTTTATGCGCCAAGCGCACAGCCGTAAAGGGTTGTTTCTATTAGCCTAATGAGTAATGAGTGTGTTTTGGGTGTAACGTGCAATAAACCAATGAGAGTCTCAGCTCTCATCCCCTTTAAAAGCCAGTTGCACCTGGCGCCATGTCTAATCCCTATTTAGAAAGCGGAATTTGTAAACTGAAAAACTAAGCGGAGAAAGAAGACCACCAGTTTAAAAACAATCTTAAAAGATTGTGTTGTTTTCATTTTTATTGAAATAGATTTTTTTATTAAAACCTTTAAAAGCCGTTTCTTTCAGTCATATAAGTAAAAATAGCATTTAATTGCTGTAAATGTATTGATATCCTACATTATCATTGTAATCTCATAAAATAATTTGCAAATATGCAAGAAAAAGTTTGTATTCCAAAATATTTTATTTGTAACAAACAGGAGATAAAGAATTTACTCGGACAGCGCCATGGGTTTTTTAAAAGCATTACTTAAAAATGTTTCTCATCTCACCATATCCACAGGTACAAAGTCATCATATACAATAAATCAGTGGGGTAGCATCTAAAAAAACATTTAAAAATAGATGCATTTGTTTAAAGCAAAGCATTTATTTACTTACCAGGCTACAGGTGAAGCAGCTTTTTACACCTTCTAACGTCTCATAATCGGCCCTCATTTATGTCCAAGAGACTCAATAATAATCTTTTACATTCAATCATTTAATCTTTCATATATAAAAGCATTTTTGTGCTGCTGCGCATTCATGTGTGTGATAACCCGCGTTTGTCGTTTATAGGCGCATATTAACGTGCTCTTTAAATAACAAAAACAATATTGCGGCATTGACTTTAGACCAGGTTTTAGTTGGTCAATGGCATAGTCTATTTTTGCTTCCTCAAAATAGCAACCCGCCAACAATGCGCCTGAACACACCTCGTTTTTAGACCAGTACGCCCATGGGCGCAAAATTGGGCGCAAATGCATTTGCTATTTAAACAACGTGGTGCTAAACGTGAAAATTATCATTGGGCCGGGTTGATACTAGCAAAAGACACTTGCGTCGTGCATTGCTGCATTGCACTGAGTTAGATAGATCCCTATAGGTGCAACGGTGTACTTTTTGAAAGGGTACCACCCCAGTGACAGCTAGGGACCATTGTGACCATTTGTTCTGACAGTGTATAAGTTGACTATATATATATATTTACAAATGCACAATCACAAATAAAATAAAAAAATTGACTTATTTTTAACCCAACGTTGGGTGAAACAGGGAAGACTGCTGGGTTGTTTCAACTTAAAATGCTGGGTTGTTTTAACCCATTGTTGGTTCAAATAGAAGTCCCTTTTTGACCCAACGCTGGGTTAAAAATGTAATTATAGTTGTAAAGTGGTAAAGCATGGCGCTGGCAACACTAAGATCATAGGTTCGATTCCTGAGTATGCTATATGTCGCTCTGGATAAAAGCATATGCACATCTAAAGGGCACATTTTCTTCTGTCCTGAGTTATTATTTCTTTCACCAGTTTGTGCACATTACAGCAGAAAAAAATTGACTTTTTTTGGGGTTCATTAGCTGTTGCAATATGCAGCCTAGAGGTCTACGTGAGGTAATTTGCTTAAAAGAGTTACATGAGGTTGGAGTTTGCCTTTGACGACCATGAAATATTAATCAATGCAAGAGCAGATTTATTTCATGAGTTATTTTTCCTTTAAGAGAAGCAATATTGAAGTTTGTTAAAGCGATGTTGAAATAGCAGCCCTATAAAAACACCAACATCAGAAATTTTCGTGATGCATTTAAAATTGCCTGGATTTATTTATTTTTAAGATTTAATCTGTGATACTATTCATTTACAATTATGCATCCAGCAGACGCTTTATCTAATGTTTTGATCAGTATGTGTGTTCCCTGGGATCAAACCAATGACCCATTGCGATGCTCTACTAACTAAACTCCAAGAATACTATGTTTGTTTGGTATTCATCTGTTTAACTTGCAGAAAAGCATGCATTTGCACCTTTTAAACTTTCTACAAGCCCTTGAATTCCAATAAAGTCAATTGTTGCAGGAGCAAACTGCAAAATCATTGAATGACGTAAAGTGGAGTTGCGCCAAATCCAACCCACGTTTCCTCCTTGTTTATGCTCCGTACTACTCCAGTGCGCGCTGTTCTGTGTTTCTGACAGGTCAATTTGTCACATTTACCCCAAAGTCAGAGTTCCAGGCCTCCTCGCGTACCTCCAAAACACATTCCAGTGGTACTTTGCATTACAGCCGAATTACCAGCTATGTTTCTTTTCCGTGACCATCTGTGCTGTTTCCTAATGAGCCCAAACCTCACGTTGGACATCAATCACAATTAAACTCTGATGGTTCCAAATCACCTACGGTCTGGATTGGGATTCGTCTGTACGTTCCAACATCTTGCTAGTATGAGAGATTGTTAATTTTTTGCTCAGTTAAAGATACGGGGTCTGGATTAACCCCCGCTGAACACAGCTCGTGGCTGCAAACCAGCAGTCGCATTAGGAGCCAAACAAGGAGATGTTGTCTGAATGCCAGTGCGACGTCTTAAACCGAGCTGCAGACACAGTTCTTTCTTTTAATACGTTTTACGAGAAATTTTCCTTACTGGCGAAGCGAGGCCAGAAAGGTTGAGCAAAACGCGAGGCACCGGTTCCTAGATCCCTCTCTGTTTACATTGTAAAATGAGGCACTTAAACGGAGATTAGGTCTGTTTATGTAATGAGTAAACACTGTTGATTTATTATTTGGTTTGGGGGGCATGTGTGCTCTCTGCTATTAGGACACACGGACAATTTAATCAGAACCTATTAACAAGATGAATATGATGGTTTTAGCAACGAACACGTTGAGTGGAAAAGGAAATGAGTTATTTCTGTCAATCTTATAGGGAATGTTTAATTGATCGAATGGAATAAAGCACATGTGTATGTGTGTTCATTCCTCCGTTCGAGAAGCGTAAAGCTACAGGCCGGCATTACAGGATGTTTTTACAGCGAAGTATTTAAACTAATCCAGGCTGGATTTCATTCCAAGCATCGTGATTTAGTCATTTTTAACGACGGCTACTTCACTTCAGCTAGACGGGTGGCAACTTTTTAGGAGCTGTTCGGCTGTCTAAACAAATATAAAATGACCCAATCAGATCATAAAATGTGGGGTCTGAAAGTCTGGGGCAGTTTAAAGCATTTGCATTGATCATCATGTTAACTCACATTAAAGTCATTGTGAAACTAAAATTAAAAACCAGGAAAAAAATTGCAGCCATTAGCAATTAGCAATTAGCAACATGGTCCAACTTTCGACAATCCAATCGATTCTCGATGAACGAAATCAAGTCCAGATAAAAAAATTTATGTTTACTCGGATATACGTCACGGCAGGGAAAAGAAGACAATCACTACTTCCGTTTCATGCCGACTTTAAGTTATGAAACAACTTCTCTTCACTTCCTGTCACCAGGAATGGCATGAGGGCGGGCTATCAAAGATTTGTTTCTGCTCGGGAAAAGATCGCAGCAATTAGCAGTTAGCAAAATGGCCCAACTTTCAACAATCCAATCGATTCTCGATGGACGAAATTAAGTCCCGCCCTACATTTTTTTGTATACATTACGGCAGGGAAAAGAAGACAATATCTACTTCCGTTTCATGGTGAATTTAACTTGCAATTACTTCTCTTCACCTCCTGTCACGAGGAATGGCACGAGGGCGGGGCTATCAGATATTTGTTTCTGCCCGAGAAAAGATCGCAGCAATTAGCAACATGGCCTAACTTTTAACGATCCAGTTCTCGATGGACAAAATCAAGCCCAGCTTTATTTTTTTATGTTTACTCGGATATACGTCACGGCAGGGAAAAGAAGACAATCGCTACTTCCGTTTCATGCCGACTTTAAGTTATGAAACAACTTCTCTTCACTTCCTGTCATCAGGAGTGGCATGAGGGCGGGGCTATCAAAGATTTGTTTCTGCTCTGGAAAAGATCGCAGCAATTAGCAGTTAGCAAAATGGCCCAACTTTCAACAATCCAATCGATTCTCGATGGACGAAATTAAGTCCCGCCCTACATTTTTTTGTATACATTACGGCAGGGAAAAGAAGACAATATCTACTTCCGTTTCATGGTGAATTTAACTTGCAATTACTTCTCTTCACCTCCTGTCACGAGGAATGGCACGAGGGCGGGGCTATCAGATATTTGTTTCTGCCCGAGAAAAGATTGCAGTGATTAGCAATTAGCAACATGGCCTAACTTTCAACGATCCAATTCTCGATGGACAAAATCAAGTCCAGCTCTATTTTTTTTATGTTTAATCGGATATACGTTACGGCAGGGAAAAGAAGACAATCGCTACTTCCGTTTCATGCTGACTTTAAGTTATGATACAAATTCTCTTCACTTCCTGTCAACAGGAATGGCATGAGGGCGGGGCTATCAAAGATTTGTTTCTGCTTGGGAAAAGATCACAGCAATTAGCAATTGGCAGTTAGCAAAATGGCCCAACTTTCAACAATCCAATCAATTCTCGATGGACGAAATCAAGTCCCGCCCTACATTTTTTATGTTTAATCGAATATACGTTACGGCAGGGAAAAGAAGACAATCGCTACTTCTGTTTCATGGTGACTTTAACTTGCAATTACTTCGCTTCACCTCCTGTCACGAGGAATGGCACGAGGGCGGGGCTATTAGAGATTTGTTTCTGCCCGGGAAAAGATTGCAGCAATTAGCAATTAGCAACATGGCCTAACTTTCAACAATCCAATTTATTATCAATGGACAAAATCAAGTCCCGCCCTACATTTTTATGTTTACTTGGATAAACGTCACAGTAGGGAAAAGACGACAGTCACTACTTCCATTTCTTGGTGACTTTAACTTACGAAAAAAAACTTTTTTCTTTACTTCCTGTCACGAGGAATGGCACGAGGGCGGGGCTATCAGATATTTGTTTCTGCCAGGGAAAAGGTTGCAGTGATTAGCAATTAGCAACATGGCCCAACTTTTAACGATCCAATTATTTCTCGATGGACAAAATCAAGTCCCGCCCTAATTTTGTTTACTCGGATATACATCACGGCAGAGAAAAGACGACAATTACTACTTCCGTTCCATGGCGACTTTATCTTACGAATCAACTTCTCTTCACTTCCTGTCATGAGAAATGGCACGAGGGCGGGGCTATCAGAGATTTGTTTCTGTTATCATCCACGACTGGGTCTAATGATCCAATCAGGTCTCAATGATGGCCAAAATCAAGTCTCACCCTACATTTTTTTCTCATTTCAGAAGCCGTTTACCTCGGATATACGTCATGATACAGCAAAGAAGGCAATCGCTACTTCCGTTTAATGGTGACTTTAGAGCTGTGATCCAAAAACAAAGCATTTTGGGATTAAATATGATCAAAAATGATATCAAGTACATAAAAATCAGTTCTGAAAAAGCTTGTAATCATGATTTATAATTCGAGCTGTCGAATACGATTTGACGGGTAATGTCCGTTTTTACTTGATTTGAAGTCCAATTTTATGTTTCAAGCAAAGATGGCGACTGGGAGGCGAACATTAAGATCTGATGAAATTTTGTAAATCTTTAACATTTTTAACTTTTCACTGAAATTGATATTCCCATAAAATCATTTGTAAGTGCAAAATCAGGAAAAAAGGCATAATAGAAGCATATTTCCAACTTGGCCCAGACTTTTGGACAACTCCCAGGATTTAAACTGCACAAAATGTTTCAGCCTTAAAAGTCTCATTCTTCTCGGTTGTGGCGTTTGGTATCAGTTTGTTTACCTCATTGAGTCGGTTTGTTGATTTTTTTGTATTTGCGAAAATGTGTGTGTGTGTTGCATGTTGAGAGGTCCATCTGGAAAAGTGCTCTTTGCGGAAGCATAGTTTTAGGGGACGGGATTGTTATTTATTTCGTTTTCTGGAGGAAGACGCTCTTGCCAAGTATCCATTTCTTTGTCCCAGATGACTGCCGGAGAAAAGGATATAAAAACAGGAACCGCAAAATTTGTGTAATGGTTTTCATCTGAACCTAAAACCCTCCGCTGTGTGTTGTGTGAGAGCAAAAAGTGTGTGTGTTTGGGGGTCTGAAAGGGGACACAAACTCACTACTCACTATCTTGGGACCCGAGGGTTATTTCATGACAGAATATTAAGAAGATGCATGAAAAAACTGAGTAAATCATTTTTTTTTACTATTGTGTCACGGCTAAAAGAGTCTTTTCTGTTGCCGTTTTGATAAGTGGAAGATAAAGTCAGTGGCAACTAATAACTATAAAAATGATTTAAAACCTCTGTTTACGAAACCTTTTCTTTGCATGGCTAAAAGCAAATGCGCTGCAATAAGTTTTGTTGCTGTTTGTGTCTGTGATTTAATGGTCTCTTAAACAGAAGTACATTGTTTTGTTATTAATTTTATGAGAGTATTGTGCTGTTACGCCGCTATGTTTATGAAAGCCTCAGCAAAATGCATATTTTCCCATATGTTCTTGAATACCTGGCCTACATTGAGTTTATGGGTCATTATGGTTGTTTGCCAAGGCTAACAATTACTTTTCAAAATGAATAGACTCACGGTTTTTACCTGCTAGATGATAAAAACCCACAAATGTGACACAAATAATGCAGGCCATAAGATTGATGCTTCTCTAAGATGAATCACTATTCAGTTATATCTCACATTTGTAGGTTTTGGATGATAGTGTCTGATGCTCATGTAATAGCTCAATGGTAGAGCATTGCATTAGCATTGCAAAAGGTCATGGGTTTGAATCCAGGGAACACAACTTTTTTTAGTTAACTAATATTTTTAAGTTGAACTAACTCAAGGCAACAAGGTGACTTACTTTTGAAGTTGAACCAACAAATCTTTTTTTTAAATGTTGTATTGCACTGTAGTTGCTTTATGAAAGTATATAAAAATAGTTATAAATGCCTACACTGCAAAAAATGATTTTCAAGAAAAAAGTATTTTTAGTAGTATTTTTGTTACTACTATCAAATTTAAGTGATTTTGTGCATAAAACAAGCAAAAAAAAAATCTGCCAATGGGGCAAGCAATTTTTTCTAGATTTTTTTTTCTCTTGAATTTAGTGTTTAAGAAAAATGTTCAAGATTTTTTTGCTTACCCCATTTTTTTTTTTTTTTTTTTTTTTTGCTTGTTCTATGCACAAAATCACCCAAACTCGACACTTTTGGTCTAAAAACTAGACTTTTTTCTTGGGTCGTTTTGCTCATCAAGAAAAAGCATCTCAATTTAAGAATTTTTCGATATTTTTACTGAAAACAAGACAAACATTTTGCCAATTTACTTAATCCTTTCATGTTAAGATTACTTAAAAAAAATCTATTTAACGATGTGAACTTCATTTAAAGGGGACATATGATGAAAATCTGACTTTTCCATATTTAAGTGCTATAATTGTGTCCCCAGTGCTTCTATCAACCTAAAACATTTGAAAAACAACAACCCAGTAACTTAGTTTTGGTAAACCATTCTCTGCAAGCATATTTGGCTCCCCTTGTGATGTCAGAAGGGGATAATGCCGCCCCTTAATCTGCACTATCCAACCACAGCACTGCCATTTAGTGCCTAGATCAGTTCATTTGGATTTTTGCTCACCCTTACAAAGTGACAATTTTAACATGCTATTATAAATTATCTGTGGGGTATTTTGAGCTAAGACTTCACATACACACTCTGGGATATATTTGATTTTATTTATTTGAATGTATTTGACATTTTTAAAAAGTCAGCTTTACTTTAAATTGGCATCTTATAGGAACCTGTTAACACTGTTTTGTGTAAATCCAACATAAAAAAAATGTTGAGTAAAGAATAGCCACTTTTTTATTTTGTCAAAAACGTCTGACAAACCTTACATGTTCAGTTATAGTTAATTCTGAAGTTATGAAACATAAATTGAAGTGATACTTAAGCCCACTGTTCAGCCAAACCCTTTGTATAATTGTCTTCCCAAGCGTGGCATTCAAATTGGTGACCTTGCTATCAAAGCGCAGGCCAGAATATTGCTAATGTTATTTGCAAGCAAATCAAGGTCAAAGATTTCATTACTTTCGGTCTGGCATTCATCCTCCAAAGTGCAAGAACTGCTAAATGATGCCAGGCGAAACCCATGCAACTCGCCCCCGGGCTCCGAAAGAGACGTTTTCTTATAAAAGGCCCAAACTTCCTCTGAGATCTGGCCGACCGAGCATAATGATTGTGCATTACCTGCTTTAATTGGCCTAACTGGCTCCAGAGTCAACTATTGTGGTTTTAAAATGGCCCCCTTTCCCCCGTCCCCTCGCTGCATTATCAAAGAATTTGGTGCACGTTATAAAATGCCTAATTACAGGGCCCTGTGTATTTCCTTCCGATGCCTAGAGCTCACCAGGGGTCATTATTGCTTGGCTCCATGCTCATATGTTCATCATTTTGTTTGCGTTTTTGCCTTCTTTTCCCCCCTAACACCCGCTCTCCATCCTTGCGGTTCACTCCGACACACAAACAAACGGATATACGGTTTCTCTGCCTTCCCAGCGTGTATATAATTGTATCTTAAACAACATCAACGCTGACGTTTCTTTGATTATCTGTCAAATATATGGAGATGTTACACACTAACTGTGACTAACATGTGTTTCTGTGCACAGATTGACACATTGTGGTTTGTGGTTATGTTTCGACATGAAGCATGGCAGTAAGTTGGTAAAGTGTGTTTATGTTGCAGAGATCGTCGTGATTTCTGAAAAGTAAAACCAGTTTTAACTTTTTTTTCCCGCGTACACACAAGTTATGATGTCTGGTTGCCAAGATGTTGCTATGCAAGGGAGTTCCGGGTGGTTGCTAGGATGTTGCTACCGAAATAGCCCCCTATACCCTTAAAATTTGAGGAAACATCTATTTTAGTGGTGTCTGAAATCATAGTGGAAATTATTGAGCATTGCAATAATGAGTGTACAACCGATGTAGACTAAAAACTAGCCGTTACTCGTCCACTGACGCTCGGGCCAGAGGTGGGCCCGGGTGCGATTAACCAAACGGCACCCGGGCACGGTACAGAGCGATCACACTAGTCAAACGAACCAGGCTTTGGGGGTCAAACGCGCTCTGCGCGGTTTGGTTGGGATAATGTGATTGCGCCCTTAATGTCTGAACTATGTTTAAACAGAGGTGACAATAGAGCTTATCTGGCAGAAGGAGAGCGAACACGACACCAGGGAACAAAAACGTCAAGCAACTTTATTAAGTCCACAAAATCATGTCACATTTAGCTCGTAAGCTGAAATGTCCGCATGTACTTTGTCCTTTGCTTCTTTTTATCTTTACAAACCTGGATAAGCTTTTGTTTGGGGGGGCAGAGGGGGCTGAACAGCCAAAAGAAGGGTGAAACAGCTGTTCCTTGTAGAAACTGGGAATGCATTAAATTTTGCAAGCTAATAGAAATCAGCAAGCCAAGTGAGCTTTTTTGCATTCTTGTTTGTCTGATTTTCTGTATTATTGGGAAAATCTCACAAAGAAAGGTCAAAATCGATGTTATGTGCAAAATAAGAAGTTTTTAATAAAAAAGAAAAAAATATTTTGGGGACCAATATAATTTTTTTGCATGTACAATATGTCTTTTACATTTAAATAATGCATTGTTATTTTGGTAGAAACTGGGAATGCATTACATTTTGCAAGATAATGGAAATCAGTGAGCCAAGTGCTTTTATGCATTCTTGTATGCCTGCTTTTCTCTATTATTGGGAAAATCTCACAAAGAATGGTCAAATTTAATGTTATGTGCAAAATAAGAAGTTTTGAATTAAAAGAAAACATTTTGGGGACCAATATACACTTTAGCGTGTACAATATATCTTTTACATTTTAATAATGCATCGTTATTTTGGTAGAAACTGGGAATGCATTGCATTTTGCAAACTACTGGAAATCAGTGAGCCAAGTGAGCTTTTTTGCATTCTTTTTGCGTGATTTTCTCTATTATTGGGAAAATCTCACGAAGAATGGTCAAATTTGATGTTATGTGCAAAATAATAAGTTTTGAATTAAAAGAAAACATTTTGGGGACCAATATACATTTTTTGCATGTACAATATATCTTTTACATTTT
Organism: Misgurnus anguillicaudatus; assembly: GCF_027580225.2. Lineage (NCBI taxonomy): Eukaryota > Metazoa > Chordata > Actinopteri > Cypriniformes > Cobitidae > Misgurnus > Misgurnus anguillicaudatus. The sequence goes on along the minus strand of NC_073339.2, from coordinate 44,484,602 downwards.
AATAATGCATCGTTATTTTGGTAGAAACTGGGAATGCATTGCATTTTGCAAGCTAATAGAAATCAGTGAGCCAAGTGAGCTTTTTTGCATTCTTGTTTGTCTGATTTTCTCTATTATTGGGCAAATCTCACAAAGAAAGGTCAAAATCGATGTTATGTGCAAAATAATAAGTTTTTAATAAAAAAGAAAAAATATTTTGGGGACCAATATATGGTCAAATTTAATGTTATGTGCAAAATAAGAAGTTATTAATAAAATTAAAACATTTTGGGGACCAATATGCACTTTAGCGTGTACAATATATCTTTTACATTTTAATAATGCATCGTTATTTTGGTAGAAACTGGGAATGCATTGCATTTTGCAAACTACTGGAAATCAGTGAGCCAAGTGCTTTTTTGCATTCTTTTTGCGTGATTTTCTGTATTTTCTGTCAAAATTGATGTTATGTGCAAAATAATAAGTTTTGAATAAAAAGAAAACATTTTGTGGACCAATATACATTTTTTGCATGTACAATATGTCTTTTACATTTTAAATAATGCATCATTTTTATTTTATTTTTTGCAGTAATGAGAGAGAACTTCTTTATTCACGTTTAAAGAATGATTTAAGGCATGCAAAAGTGCTTAAATGTCACAAAAATAATGTCAATGCAATATGCGGTGTTTGTATCAAAAATACACTTCTTATTTTTTCTCAAGGATTTGGCCTAAAAGCATCATTTAAATGTCAATAATGCCCATTATTAGTTATGTGTCTTGTTCCAAAAGACCTTTCCTGGATCCTCCTCCAGCCCCCTTGTCCCATTTCCTCATGGCCCGCTCATTGATGCTGTGTGACCGGGGGAATCTGCAGCAATAGGAGACCCCCAGACCAAGCACAAAGCCCCTGTCAGTTACCTTTTCACCTCTGGCTGGTGAAAAGGAGGCCCTGAACAATAGGCTCCTCTCAGCTGGAGATGGTGAAGTCTCATGGGTTTGGGAACTCGCTCGCTCTCTCCTCGTTTCCTCTGTGACTCCCCGTGTTCATTTGAGGCCACCTCGAGGTGCATTTGTTCACTCCCTCCTTCTGATAACATTGAAGGTTTACCCCTTATTGCCTTGTGGCCTGCTAGAGAGACAGACAGACAATGTGTTGGGGGGAATCTCCTGTGGGAGGACTTCCTATTAGCCCACAATGGCCCATACATTATAAAGTGTCTTTGTATGGAGGCTATTTCCATGCTAAGTAAACTTGTTGTATTAGTGTCTTTTATCTACTAGAAATGCAACTGGATTGGATTTAATCGCAGTTTTATACTTGAATAAATGAAATGCCTTGTAATCCTTTATACTATTGTTAATGGATATGCATAAATACAATTTTTAAAAGATCTATATTACACTTTATATGTGTTATTTATGTTTGCAGTGTGAATTTGACAGTGCAATCTGTGTTGTTGATATTGTTGCAAACGTAATAATTGTATGTGCTTGTCTGGTTAAAATGTATGTCTGGTAATAATTTCAAAATTAAAAGATTAACCAATACCAGTTTAAAACTAATAATACTGCAGGACAACTGCTCTTTCTTCATTTTGCCACTAGGGGGCGGTAATAGACATTTTTTGTTCAAACTATATTACAGCAAAATAAATAGTTTTGCTTTGTTGTTATTATTATTGTTGCAATTTTTGTCATTAAACGTACTATGCCGTTTCAGGTATTTCTCTCAATTGTAAGAATAAGCCTGTGGAACTGCAAAGTTTTTTTTTTTTAAGAAAATACTAAAAAAAAACTCATATGGTGCAAACTGCCCAAATCTACAACACTACATCTTAAAAGTCTTGTAATAAAAAAAATACGAAAGTGTGTTAAAATCGTAAATGTACTGCAGAGGTTGAGCAACAGCTCTTCTGCACAAATGTTTAGCCTGTGAAACTTTGAGGCAGTGCTCTGTAGTGATTCATTTGAACCGATTCGCTAGAATGATTCAATCAAACCGATTCGCTGACTGTAATGACTAACTTGGAAAATGTAAAAAAATACTGTGAGATGGAAACAATATTTTTACCCTTAATAATATGAAAATAATATGATTACTGTTGAAAACAATGCTGAAATTATTGAACACCACAACATATGACGCAATCTGTATTTTATATAAAATCTTTATTACAAACAATATTGCAAATCACAGACGCTTTTTTTAACTTAAATAAATCTTTGAACCGGTTCAATGATCGTGTCCGAATGAATCGACTCAGATTCGAATTCTAAATGCTGGTGTTCTGAGACGCACACACACAAACACGGGGAGTGAATGTTGGGTCCTGTAGAGCCAATGAGCTGGGACCGGATACGATATATCCTCTGGGACAACAGCTACTCTGTTCACCCCCTTCACTTCCACATGACGCCATTTACAGCATAAACCCGACCTCCTCCTCTCCGGAAAGACGAAAAAAACACGAGCAGAGAAACTTGAAAGCGCCACAGTGTGCCATGCAGCCAAACATTGAGCTCGCGCGCCGCAACGCTTCTTCTTGAGAAACTATACTTTTGACGAACTTTTTTCATTTTATGGCTTCATAAACGCAACTCTTGCAGTTATTTGGAACTTATTTTGTGTTTCCCCGATATATCGACAGAAGTTTGGCGCTGTACACGCGCTCCGCTTGGAATAAAATCCAGACGTTCGTTTCGCGAGAAGGACGCGCGATTGCGATTATCGGAATTTTTGTGAATGAATCTCCCATGAACTGAGGACATACCAAAGAGAAATTCCTACTAGTAGGATATACTCTTCACGACACAGGGGGTTGAGGTGGTGAGATCACGGTAAGTGTCCTGAATTTGTTTTTGCAATGCATAGTTACACACATTGTATTTTATTGCGTATCGCGCGTGTGGTCGCGCGGTTCTAATAACGAGTTTTCCGCGTTCCCTGCGACTTTTTCCAGCACTCGTGCGTCGCGCCATACTCGCAGCTGTGCAAATAGTTGCCATACGGATCTGCGCACGCACTTTAAGTTTTGTTTAAAGTTCAAAGACATTGAATGTTTAATTTACATCTTTGTATTAATTATTAAAAGCGAAACGCGCAACGTTTTAATAAAAACTTTATCTGGTGCTGCAAAGAAAAGTATATCTGTTTTGCATGCAAGCTCAAAGTATGTTATAAAGTTAGTATGCATGCTTGAAATACCAGATCGGGGCTTAAATAGCAGCTAAGAGATAAACAGATGTTTAACAGACATTTTGTTGATGGGGCCTCTCTGTGGAAATTGAGATTGTGTATTGATATGGTAATTTGGGCTTGTGTTATTTAGATTAAACTCGACTGGTGCCGAGGGTCCCGGCTGAGATGTACGGTTGCGTAGACCCCCCCCCCCAATCCCCGTGACACATGTGTATATTTTATTTTTCTATATGTACGTATTTGTGTCAAAGCTCCGCCTCCCACTGACAACGTCATCATGAATTTGTGCGCGTCACTTTTTCTCGGTGTATGCAATCGGTAATTTATTAAATATTTTTAATTTTCTACAAATTTTAGCGTTTAAACTCAAATTTGAGTATATAATAATTTATTATGGAGTTTTAAAGAACATGTCAACTTTTATGCTTAGCTAAGCTTCTCTTATTATACAAGTAAAAAAGTTCTACGTCGTTTTTACTTGCACATTTTCATTTACGCAAAGTTTTTATTATGCTACTTCCAGTTGCTTAAATGGCTTATTAATTAAATTGTTTTATTTAAAACTTAATCATAATTGGTGTTATGAAACAAAATTAAGTTGCTTTTAATACTTTTCTTTAATGCTGCAATGCATCTTTATTTATGGACTACATTTAAAAAGTAAGAATGTTGTTTATATCAAATATCGTCAAATCGCAAAGGCTGTTTGATAAAGCTTACACTTTTAGTATTTCAATAATGTATTAAAATTTAAAGAGAAAATATTTAATTCAGTTCAATGTTTTTGCGCAGAGCTTTTATAATGCAAATGTTATCAGGGCAGATTTGATCGAAAAGTTCATTTTGTGAGTTTGACACAAAATTAGATTTTTTGTTGAGCTTAATTGAGAAAGATGCTTGTATACGAGAGAGACAGCTTTTGTTGCTGAATAATAAACCGAGAGTTATAAGCAGAGAGATGTTATTACAATGAAGAGATTATAATTTAGGATAATTTAGAGCAAAGTTGGTGTAGTTTGTAAACTTGATAGCCGCAGGTGCCGAAGGCCAGGCCTATTTTTCTAGGTGGAGCGTAGTTAGTAGATTTGCATGAAAGAGCTTGCCATCTGCATTTTCTATTTTCCTAGCTCATAGGATTTACATATGGTTAGTTTATGGGATTTAACTTCCCTGTACGCTCTCGTTTAACTGTCTGCCTTGCCCACAGGACTTCAGATGTGTTCAATGCCAGCCAGAGGGTTCCCACTTCAGAGTAAAGATGGAGACAAGAGCTCAAAATGGTGGCAGCGGCTCTTCTGGTATCCTGCGAGCTTTGCGTGACACCGGAAGACCCCAGACAGGGGACTCTGAGCCCCCGGAGGGTCAGGTGCTCTCCCTGGACCAGATCAGGACCATCCGGGGCAGCAATGAGTACACGGAGGGCCCGACGGTGGCGCCCCGACCGCCTGCCTCCCAGCAGAAAACGGACTCGCAACCTTCCAGCCCGACTTCAACCACCTCCGGTGAGGACAGAGACTCACCGAGGACCCAACAAGCCGGGCAGCCGTCTCCTCAACAGCCCGCTCGGACGCCAAGGAGCGGCATAAGCCGATCCATCAGTGCCACCAGCGAGGTTTCGCACAGTACAGCCAGGACCAGCACGGGGAGCACCTCGTCCGAGCAAAGACTTCTGGGAAACGCGCCAGGGACGGGCGATCAGATCGTCAGGGTGCAACCCAAGCGTTTGGAAGTGAAACAGGATGAGCTGAAGCCCCTTACGGTTGTCCCAGCCAAGGCTGGCGACGGCAAGCACTCCAATCGCTGCGAGGACTGCGGCCGGTGCAAGTGCAAAGAATGCACCTGCCCTCGGACCCTGCCTTCCTGTTGGATGTGCGGCCGCAGATGCCTTTGCTCGGCGACCACGGCAATGGACTACGTAACTTGCGTGTGCTGTGTCAAAGGCCTGTTCTACCACTGCTCCAACGACGATGAGGATATGTGCACGGACAAGCCTTTCTCTTGCAGCCAGTCGCATTGCTGCATCCGGTGGTCGGCCATAAGCGTCTTGGCTCTTTTTTTGCCCTGCCTGCTCTGCTACCTCCCAGTTAAGGGTTGCGTGGCAATGTGCCAGGCGTGCTACGACTGCACCAATCGGCCCGGGTGCCGCTGCCATAACAAAAAAGTTGACACAAAGTAGGCTCGGTTCCAGGAGTAGCACTGGGAAGATAACATTAACCGGGACTGTCTCGAATTACCTGCAGCCAGAGGGATGCAAACATTTGCGTTGCAGTTATGGCACCGTCGACCAAAAGGTGACATTGGGTTGGCAAAAACTGGTTTGAAGTGGTTTGCTTGTTTGTCTTTTTTTGCTTTTCTTTTATCCTCCGTCTCTCTCACACTCTTTACGAGGGGAAAATGTTTGTTTCGGCGACTTTCCTCTGTTCTTTCTTTTGTTTTGTTTTTAAACTGAAGTCCAGAATGTTAGCCCTATTGACATTCAGTAATATGACTGATATAAAGGTGACAGACTCCCCTAACTAACTGTTTGTGAATAGTATCTGCAAAGTATGTAAATTAGCAAATGAGCTCTTTTTCTCTGAGAGATTTTATTTTTGTACATATAATATTTCAACTGTGAAAAGCATTGTGCCAAACCTTAGGCACCTTGACAGATCCATATATATGATGCATATATAAAACTTGTATAGTGTCGTACATTCGTTTCGAATGTATATCAATCACTTTTTATTGATATTTCGCCTTATAGAAGTGAAACCTTACATGAATTATCCCTATAGCTATACCTGTAAATTGTACAGTGACCCTAAGAAAACTTTATTTTCTAATTTCAACACATTGTTTAGTGTAAAAAAATATTTATTTGAAGTTTTATTATTTTATAAAGTAATATTTATTTTGAGAGGCATCTTTATAGGCATCACCCCAAATTTTGAGACGAATAAACCCTTCCTCTGTTGTTGCTGCAAAAAAAAAAAAAATGGGTGACTGGGGTGTCGAATCAGATGCATATGTTCACTATAAAATAGTAAATATATTAACGTTTTGAAATTAAACAATGCGTTTTCTGTCTTCTTTTCTGGCCTGCTGTTGACCTTGTTTTTAAACATCCGAGCACAAAGAGCCATTTTTGAAGGTCTGCTGTTTTTCAATCGCCTTTGTTTACCAATGGATCTTCTGTCAGTGCTGCGTATCGCTTTGTGTTTATGATCCAGATGACGGTTTCGAGGTCATCCCAAATAAAAAGTGTTGAAAGCGATAGCATACAAATCGACAAACTAGCTGAATGCAATTTTGAGCATTATGAATAGTCGTGGTGGTGCAGTTTGTGTATTTTAGTCTACAGTTACAAAAGGGTGAATGTCCATGGAAAATGGGGCCTTTGGATATCAAAAAAGACGACCATTGATGAGAAATAGCACAGTTCCGATTACCTTTGATTAATAGAAATACTCGTAATAATAGTTATGCACCGTTAGTGTCTGATAAAACTACCCAAACAAACCTTATAAAGAAGCCCTGATCTTGAGCCAGACCCTCAGGGGTAACTTCCAGCCTCTCCTGCCAGCAGCGGATACTGGCTGCCTTTACTTCCATGGGAAACATCTGGCACTGGTTTAATCATTGAAGTATGCAAACCACTAGTTGACATCAGGAGGATCAGAGATTGTTTCTGTTGGCAAGCCGTTGTTTGCTGCGCGCTCGCTGATCCGCGCTCACGTGTGTTATGGAAACTGCCCTGTGGGAATATTAAAAGTAGATGTGCCGTACGCATGCAGGATACGTCGCCTGTTCAACTTTTGAGGAAGTTTTGGTTTCCTTGATGATTTATGTGGCGTGCAGCTATATCAAGCGTGAACTTCGACCTTAACCAATCGAAATGGCTAATTCGACTGATTAAAGATTGTTGGTGTTATGATGAGCTCATTGGAGTATTATGCAAGAAGTCACGACTTCTCAAAAGGTTCTGTTTTATTTTTATTAAACGTCAAGTGACGACCCAAAACAGTGCCTTTAAAATCATTTACATCTATTTTTTTATCTTGGCATGCCAAATTTGGGTAGTTTCTACCATACCACAGATAAATGTGGTGGAAAATGCAATACATTTTTATCAAACACTGATCTATGATATTAAAACATTCGCATTCTTGTTATTTGGCTCCTAAACCACATAAGCTGTAAAGTCCCTAAGTGAAATCGGCTTTTATGTCTCTTTCCCCCGGTTCACTGTGACATGATGCGCACTACTGGCATTTGCACCGTTGGTTCGGCGTGTTGGCACATGTTTGTTATTTTGCAGAGTGTTTGAGTGACAGACAGACAGCGTTAACCCCCCCAACACACAAATGTGCCCCCTTTTCCATTTACGCGGCAAAAGGTGGAAAAACAAAACCGTTCTGATCGCTCAAGTGCGTCGGGTTTTTTTGCCCTGTCTCCCATCCATTGTTTTAAGTTGTGAATGGCATGGCAGCGAGGGGGGGGGTGGTTTGCTCAAGAAAGCCCTGTAAAGGGTTAAAGACATTACTTTAAATGACAATGGGCCAAACAGTTTACCCCCACATTCGAACCCTTGTGTATTCACCATCCTTTCAATGGCCCTAAGTTATTTCTCTGGCTCTTAAGCCTCTTCAACTACCTGCTTGGTATTCTCACAGGGCAGCTTTTGAGTGTGTGTGTGTGTGTGTGTGTGTGTGTGTGTGTGTGTGTGACAGCACGCACGCGCATGTTTCCTACTTTGCGTGCGAGCGTTTAGCAGCCGCTAAATGCGTTGTTATGGGCGCAGGCATCACAAAAGCGGGATAAATGGGAAAAATGACACCCTTTTGAAAGAACTGCAATCGCATGCCAAGTTCAAGGGAAATGGAGAAATATAGATTTCTCCAATGAACAGAGAAATGGGTCGCATATAGGCCAGGGAGGGACGACCTCAATAGCCAGACAACAGATGGGATGGAACTTACTTTGTCCCAAAAATTAACACCGGTATTAACCATTTGCCTAAGCCGGAACAGCTAGTTATCGTCGAATAAATGGCTCGGGCCGAGAGGAAGTAGCCTAATTTGTCTTTGGAGGTGTTATGTACACATCTATTGAGTCAACCCGGATTTTTTTTTCCACCGAGAATCTATATTTAACAACACCAATGAGCTACACAAGCAAACTGAGGTAACCACAGATGAGGTTACCGTAGTAAAAAAAAGAAATGTAAAATTGTACACTACAAAAATACACTTGTTGACTCTCACAGTCAGAGGCATTCGGAAAAAAAAAACTTTTATTAAAGATTTAAAAAGATTTAAACTTTTTATTTTTGGCACTACAGAACATATGCAGCAATCAGCTGCGCTACTAAAACATTCAAATAAAAACATAAAACAAATGGTTTTGCAACTCAATTGAACCTACTATTTTAAGTTTTGAATTGATAGGTTGACATAACTTATAAAAACAAGTTGAATTGTTTAACTTAGTTTGTTAAGTTAAAGTAACATAAAATTATATTTTGCTCTAATATAATTTTTTGTAGTGTAGTATCAAGCATATTTTTACAGCTTGATACACAATCAACTTACATAAAACTAAATTTAAAGTATGTTGCATAAGATAGTGGTTCTCAAACTGGGGGCCCTGAGATGGTGCCGGGGGCCCAATTTAATAACAATTCATAAAATACATTAATTTATCATTGTGTAATTAAACTTAAGAAAAATAATGCTACTAACCAACAGCACTACTTTGTATAATTTAATGTTTTATTTAATTAAAATTTCATGTTTTTGAATGTCGTTAAATGTTTTTGGGGCAGCCATGAATGGGAAGCCCCATGCCGAAAAAGTTTGAAACCCATTGGCATTGGATATTAAAAAAGTTTAACACATCAACATCAACACTTTCTGTTGCTGAAACTTTCAGTATCTAACCTCAAACAAATAATTCCAAATCAGCTCTTTCATTACCAGACCCTCATGGGACGCCCCATCAAGCAAAACCAAGAGACCCTAAAAAAGAGCGAGTGCATTTGTGCAGAGAAAGAGAGTGAGCGAGAGACAGAGAGAGAGAGGGGGGCAGCAATTGGAAAAGCCCCCAGAGCGTCTCTTTGTTGGTTTTAGCCGGGCCCCGTCGCTCATGCGCTGTTCTGAAGCCCAAATCTATTCAGAGTGCTCATCAAGGCAGAATACTCAACAGGAAGGAAGGAAGCGGCCCATTCTTTATACACCCATTGTCTGACCACCGGGCTTAAGCAATCAAACAGTGATGTGCAGAGAGACAGAGAGGGAGAGAGAGAGAGCAGGATGAGGTGCTCGATGGGGGCAGGGAACGAGTGAGAGGGAGAGAGGCGATGGTCTGCGTTTCATCCTTAAGTTTTTATCTGTTGCTTTGGCAGTCAGAGTTCAGTTCTGGCAATCCGTGCATTGCAAATGCTGTTGCTCTGTGAATGAATTAAACTGTTTTTATACACAAACATACTTTACGCTAATAACTTCGTAAAAACAAAACTTGGCAATAAAGTTATCTTCAAATTATTATTTAAGTTAACTGTATCTCAAATTGCTCCGCCTTGGAAGTAGCTGACCTGAACCGTCGACCAAAAGTGTACCTGCATCGCATAATGAATTATGCTTAGACACATGGACGCATTTGGAGCGCAATGATGCATAAAATCCTCCTTGCATTCTGTTCAACATGCTTAAGTGAGCTCAGGAAGCAAGCTGTAAACATGTCACATTTCACCAACTTGCTCGCCAACATTGTTTTAAACTGCTGGCCTACCAAGACGAGTAAAAAACGCATAAGTGTTGAATAATGAATTACGACCTATGTAAATTTCTAGTAACACTTTATAATAAGATTGCATTTGTTAACATAACTTAAATAGATTTGTAACACTGACTACGTATACATGTACGCCAATAATGTGATTATTTCCAATAGGACTTGGCATAAATTGAGCTACAGTAACCTCTTTACTCATGTTTACATAGTTTTTATTTTTTGATTATTCGCTAATGATTGTGCTTATTATTCGCACAAGGCAGATATACTGTCCTCTGTTTTAATCTACTTACGTTAAATGACAAACATGCTTATTTTTAACACACGTGCACTTCAGTTAGTGCGCTATAGGTGCGATTAAAGTGTTGGCATGGCCATATACTACGATTAAAATTGGTGTACGCCACTTGTTTTAATACGATTATACTTGCTGCGATTATGAGATTAATCGCATTCTTTTTACCGAAGTAACGTGTTTACATGAGGTAAAGTATAAAAGCAATATCGGCAAAATCCCATTATAATCACATTATGAGCATGCACGTAAACATGGTCAATGAAAAATATGTCTAAATTTCAACATTTGATAATGCATTTTTAAAATCAAATGCACGATGCATTAACATAAACAATCAACATTTGTAATGTTATTCTTATTTTTACTTTTAGCTAATGCGTTAGTAAATGTAAACTTATTGTAAGGTGTTACTTTAATTCTTGCTATAAGCGTTTGTGTTCATGTAGGCCTATATGAAGAATGCTTCAGGCCTTATTGTTAAATGAAATCCAAAATTAGACACTGTGATAAAATCACAAGGTGTAAACAAGCACACAAGCCTTATGTGCATTTGTATTTCCTTTTCCCTTGTAAACTTATATTGTAAAATTGTGCTGCATTCTCTCTCTCTCTCTCTCTCTCTCTCTCTCTCTCAACTCAGGGTACATTCTAAAACTCGTCCTGACATTCCTGCCTGAATGAGCCCTCGGCTTTACTAAAGGCAGGGAAGATTAAGTTTCCGACAGAAAGAGGGATGAAATTCCATAATTGCACGGTCTATTCTCTTCCACCCTTCTCATACACCTTCCCACCCCTTTCTCCTCTCAACAACAAGCACCATAACTTACATAAAAACCAAGTCACCACAAAAGACAGTAATGCAATCATTGGATGTTTTTATTTCGATCACAATGGCAGTATATTACAGTATGAAGTATGCATTTACACCCTGTCATTTCAAATCATATCTTCGTGCAAAACAATCTGTGTGGTTATTTTTTCTTGCAAATAATTATTTTTATTTTAAGTGAAAGCATTTAATGAATGATATCAGTGCTTATACATTATTTGTTTTAATCTAGCGAATGCTAAAATTGGTGAAATAAGCCAAGAAATGTGTATTGAAGAACCGATGAGGTATTTTTTACTCAAGACGGCAAGAACTGCTTAAAACACCTTAGCAACTGCACAGCAACACCCTGGCAACCACAATGGTGCCGTAGAAGTTCCCAGGACATACACTGTAAAAAGTGAAAAGTTTGATCAATTTAAAAAACTAATTTTTCAACTTATATATTTTCAACTTATACTTATATTTTAAGTTGAAACAACTTAATTTCTTTTCTGTGATACCAATCAAAGTATTTTTAAGTTTTGCTTTTTACATTGTAGTTCGGGACTTTTGGGTTTCTGTTTGAATCTTTGCATATTTACAATATACAATAAATATTTTGTTTAAGACCTTACTAGGACCTTAAGATAAAAAAACAAGTTTAATTTAAAACAAATCGGCATGCAGGTATATTTGCATGCTCATATACAGGCACAGGATATGGACAAGGCTCTGAGTAAGCAGCAAGAAAGCACCTCGCTTTTTGCGTTTCTGAGAAACTTCTGCTTGTCTGCCATTTCCTGTGGAAACTAACCTCACGATCTGTCCACAGACGAACAAAGACAATGAATAGACCACACATCACACCCATCCACAACTTTAAACATCACCAGTAAGATGAGATCAACGTACTGCATTGCTTCGCAACAAGCGAGTATTTTGGGAGCGAACCTGAAGGGGAAATAAGCTATTATAATGCACTTATATTATGCACTTCATTTTGCTTTAATCTGGCTCTCTGGCCGCGGTACATTCAGAATTACACATGCACTTACTTGCATTCATATTTCTGCACACAAAAAAGGCGAGCACACACAAAGACATCAAAATGAGCATGCAGGGACACATGGGTGCGCGGCAGAACCGTCGTGAATCCCGGGCATATCAATTATCTCCCTTTGAAAGAGAAGAGAGCGGAACCGACACAGGAAAAAGGTGAACGCTGGGCCAGCGAAACAAGAAAGGAAAGAAGCGCCTTTAACTTATGTAATAGGCGTCACTGCGCATTAGGGCTGGGGAGAACTTCCTAAATAAATAATCCAGCCTGGAGGGAAAGGAAGGAGGGGTGGGGACAGACGACTAGAAGGGCAGCGGTTTTGCCTTCGGGGTTAATTGAGTTAAAAGACACGAAGGAGCCCTGAAAAAGGCCCGCGTGGTCATTAGGGCTGGTGGGGGTACGGGACTCATTAGAGAGGAACCGAGGCGGGGAGTCCATTGGGCTTTTGGAGAGCCGGAAGGCCGACGGAGAGCCTCGAGGAATTCCTGTTTGTAGATTGTAGTTTGGTTTTGTCGCCCTTCTTAGACAGCAGTCAACTGTCTGCCAGATCTGCGCAAAAAAGTCAGCAGCTCCGGTGCAGATCTGGCCCGAAGTCGGGGTTGCAGCAGATTATTCATTTTCGATTTGGTGTGAGAGATCTACATTTAAATGTATGCAGACATTTGGTTTAATCCAAAGCGATTTACAGTGCATTCAAGCATTTATGTGTGTTCCCTTCGGATGTTAACTCCTGTTTCAACTGGTGGCTAGTTTTACCTTCTTACGTTTAAACATATATTAATATAAAAATGTAGTTTTGCATGTTGAACACAACAAGGAGATGGCCATATAAATGATATGAAAACCCATCGCCAAGACCTCTCACGTAAACAGCGTCCCGGGCACGTAGCCCACACGTCTGCTGGATGTATGAGGTTGTCAGGCGAAGTGTAATCACAGCACAAGACCAACACAACAGGAAAGGCAAAAGTTATGCATGAAATGTCAAATGTTTGTCTCGATCACAAACACGACAAACGTAAGTGAGCCGTGTAGATCTGCAACATGTCATGTCAGATCACAACAAATCGTGTGTCGTGTTAATGATTAATTTCTCCAAATGTGCCCAGAGGAAATGTCTAGCGCCCAGCACTCGTCGAGTTTGTTGATGTGAAATCAACTTAGTTTGAGGTGTTTCGCTATTGTATTTATTTAGTTACATAAAAATAAACTTGATTGTGAAGATATAACATGGAAAATTTTAGCTAATTTTGTATTTGATGAGTTCATACGGAAACCTGCGACTTTGATATCGTGGTAAATCTGACCACCTTAGGCATCACAATCTTGGAAAAAAATCAGCAATATCACGGTGGGCATCTCATCAAATGGAATCTTTATTTTTGTGATTATTTGATCTTTTTTTGTACATACATTAAAACTAAGACAGAAACTAAATAAAATGTAAATCAAATAGAGATGTTTCTTTGAAGTTCCTCAGATTTGTCTTACAAGAAACAAACCTTGTTTCCTGGACTTTTATGTTGAAATCAAAAAGGACCCTTTTACTAAAACATATATATATTATTTATAAAGAAATATTGTATTATATGAATAGAAATTGTGATATTATAAAGACAGCATATTGTTAACAAACTTAAATAATCGGCTACACACAAGCTGGGTTTCCATCACACTGATTTTATCAGTCTGATCTCACGAATTTCCGTTTGATAGTCACAGATTTTTTTTGCTAATATTTCCGTGGCCCTGCCACGTACTGTCTTTTTCCGTGGCATTCTCACGGATTGGTTACTTAACTGTTTTGTCCTATTTTCTTACCATTGTCGTTTCGCTTTTGGGTTAAATTTACGTAAGATGACATCCTTACCCAAACCCAACTCTAACCCCAACGCCAGGGGACAATTGTTTAAAGTTTAGAAAATATAAAAGAATAAAGCAAAAAAATAGGATAAACCAATACTTAAAGTGACATACTAAGGCAAACACCAAATCTAACCCTAAACCGAAGCGACAATGGTTTGAAAATAGGAAAAATCAGTCAAGCAACCAATCCGTTAGAATGCCACAAAAAAGACAGTCCGTGGCCAGGCCCCGGATATGAAAATTTAGGGCACACCTTAAATCATTACTGAAAAATACTAAATAGACTTTACTCTATGGAGTTGCTGCACATGTCATTATGCACAATTGATGAAACTTTTAGAATAGGAAGTTATGAACCAAAGAATCATACAACCCCCTTAACTAATTCTAGGCATAAACATACATACTTATACAATAACTTATAATCAGATAGCATACTGTAATTACATGGGTGGCAGGGCAATCTACATACTTGTATCCTTTAGACGTTTCTCATTTTTTATCCGGTTTTCCCTAACTGGGCACTGATGTCTGAAACCTTTATTCTCATCTATAATGTTGTTGGTGTTAATATAGGCTAAAAGTTCTCCCGTTCTCTTTGTCTCTCATCTCTGCAATGTTTAATGTGGAAGGGCCACGGAAAAATGCGGAGATCCGTGAGAATGCCACGGAAAAAATTCTGTGACTATCCCACAAAACTTTGTGAGATCAGGTTGGATTTTATGCACATTTTGAAGTATCTCATATGAAACGCCAAAAATTCGGATAAAAATCCATTAATTTACAAAACCGTTTTTAGGCTTGCTTAAGGTGGTTTTTAATTTTTAACTGCGAAAAAGAGTAAATGCAAATAATGGGAGATGGAAATGCATTTGCAGAATAAATTCTGATGTAGCGAACATTAAACCCATGTGACGGATCTTCTAGCTGTATCAGCTGACGTTGTCTTTACCATGCAGTATATAGGTGTTGACGTCATCGCAATGCCCATACTGCTAGTGCCTGCATCAAAAATTTGGCATTTCTTCGTTTGTGCACACCATTCAGTTTAGCAATTACAAGCTGCACTGCTTGTAAATTTATAACTTGCCAAATCGTAACTGAATGCATTCCTGTCTCCATTTTCGAAGCGTGCCTTGTTTAATTTACTGTTGGTTACTAGGTTACAAATACCACGTCATTCACTCGGACAACTTGATGGAAACGCACCTAATTCCCATTTGTTTGTTTTTCCTTTTTTTGCGAATTTTAAAAAGATTCGAAACCCAGCTTTAGACTTTTCACAATCTTTTGCTTTGTCTTTTTTTCTTAAAATTTCCCATGGACCCCTTGGAACCCCCTGGGGAACCTCCAGATTTGTCAAAGTGTTCAAATAAATTAAGTTCTTTAACTCGCTTGTTATTTCTAAGGAATCTTATAAGAAACATTTACGACAAAGTTGAACCTCCAATAAATCTCCTGAGCTCTGTTAAAAACAAAACGTGTTTTCTTAAGTGTGAATCTGTATTGAAGTCTATGGAATGGCATAAAGAGGAAGCTATCATTTACAGTCGGTCGGCCAAAGTACCAAAGTCACAGAGCCCCTCCGACTGACATGTTGTATAATTAACGGCCGACTGTAAATACCCCACGTCCCCCTCCGTCCCACAGCTAACCTATTCACTTCCCCTCAAACAGGCAGCCGGTGACAGACAATGGCATTCTCAAGAGCAAGACGAACAACAGCATTTAACACGAACCGTTCAACAGGAAAAGAGCTCTTTAGCTTTGGAAAATCATTAACCAGACCGCCACCAGCCAGGCGACACCAGGGCTGTGATCTGCTTTGGAGCTTTAGGGCTCTATGGTAGCGACAGAGATTATGTGTACGCTTCCTAAACCAACGCTATCCGTGTCTGGCAGAATCCCTCTCTCGCACTGCCTCGACAAACAGGATCAACACCAAAAGCCCTTGACTCACATTGCTCAGAAGTCTCCATGTCTCCACGCTACATCTGTTTCCAAACACCAGCAGTTTCTTAACCGAAGACGTGCCGTTTTTATACATTCATTTGGCCCAGACGTTATTTGACTCACTGATGAACAAAGTTGTCACATCTAAGCTTTTATTGTCACTTCAAAGTGTTGAAGTGCTCTTGTGTGTGAGCTCAACCAACTTTCATGTTCGGCCTTATCTTCACGAGGAAGCAAAGGCTCTGATGTATAAACAAGGTGGTTAAGTTTATAGCTTTAGTACCGAGAGCAGGGCGCCAACTGCTTCATAAACGGCCGCTGTGTCGCAGACGAAGACATCGCTGAATAATTTGTTCTTTATGTGAGACACTTTCGCTTGTTCGGAGTGATGATGCCTGTACAAAAAAATACAAATTAAGCAAGAAAAATAATATCTAAATAGGCAGCTTCGAATGTAATAAATGTCTTAATCTAGTGAATCAGTGAATCAGAATGAATTATGTTAGAGATATTGTACAGGCAGCCGGTTGATATCACAGAAATAAGCCGAGACAGTGTGATCAGGACTTGACGTAAAGCAGAGCTGCCTGTACATTATCCTGCTTATTACACAGCTATTTACCTCATAAGTAAGGTAAGGAACATTAAATATTTATTTGAAATATTTTATTCGCTCATTTTTAACGAACGCAGACCTTCCGCAAGGAAAACCCGTTTATTTTTTATTCAATCATTTGATATTAAATATATCATTAAATATAATGTCATATATGTTATTACAAAACATATGTATATTTAATTTTTGTGTAATATTAAACTGTACCTGTCAAAATTATTTGCAGTTTGCGGTTGTTATCTGGGAATAACAAATGTCCCATCTGGCCAATTAGAATCAAGCATTCCAACGAGTGATAAATATAAAATACTGAATTCCACATTGTTTTTACATTTGAGAAAATGATTAAAAAAATAAAAAAGTATCAAATATTTTACTAATAAAACCTCCAGCTGATTGGTTCTCAAAGCTGGCAGCGCAGCCAATTGATTTTTCATAAATCGTGACCTATTTAAATCCATTCTGTCCTGGTTCATATCAATGCAGCGGACCATAGGATTATTCCTAGCCCACCTCTTCCCCAGCACCACCTGCCTAGATCTGCTACAGGGGTTCTCCCTATTTCCTTGCAGCAGGATTTATTTCTATCCTCTGTAATTATATGCATGATTCAGCAAAAGTCTCATGCAAGCAGCAGCAGCATAGCAGATCTAGACAAAGCTTATGTACATTCCATGCTACATTAAAATGCTAAAACTACGAGAGTTGTTGTATATATCTTAGATGGGATATGTAAGGTCAAATCAAGCACAATGCATGGGTAACCCGTCGGTTGAATTGGGGTGAGTAAAGAAATTGTCACTTAAGGTTACAATATGTAGGCCTACGTAGCAACATAACTTGCGTGATGTGACCTCACGTCAAGAAAGCGCCAAGCAGCTACCGCCATCCACAACAACAAAACAAACGGAGAAATAAAAGTGAAGATTAAAAACGAAATGCGGGGAAATTAAGGTCGGGAATTTACATCACTAAGAAGAAAAAGAAAGCTGCTATTAATATGACCATGCTGGTTTCTATGGTTTATATATGTATGGTATTGCCAGTTAACATGGCGATTTAATCTAATGGCTGTTTCAAGCACTTTTAGGCTGAAATAAAGCCTGTTCCACTTACATTACAATGCCTATATGTCTATTTAATGGTCGTGGAGCGGGTAATAAAAATAGATACAGTGGTGCGGGCTGGTGTGGCCCAAATAATTTCATAAAAGCGGGACCCGCGGGTTTGAGAAAACCACGACCTGCGCATCACTACAATGCATTATGGGTTGTTATTCAACACATTTTGCCATTTGTAACAAGTGTTATATGCAGTATTGACTGCAGAAATAGTAAGAGTATGCTACTCAAGATACAACAGTTTATTGTCATAAATGCACAAGAAACACTCTGTTGCGCTATTCAATGAAATTCTTACTCTATAAATCCTTAAAATATGAAAATGAGGACACGCAAAGTACACATTCACTAAATTACTCAATTACAAATGTGCGAGTGTGTGCATATTAAAGTGATAATACATGTGCAGTGTAAGCATGTATACAAAGTATGTAGTGTAAACATATATGTGTACAGTATATACAGTGTGAATGTAAACATGATCAGAATCTGCTGACAGTGTACACATACATATGCATACATATAAGATTGATAAGATATCATGCATTTAAAGATAAATACATATAAACCCAATATATACATACATATAAAGCGTTATAGGGATGTATAACGTGCAAAACTTGTATATATGCAAGTTTGCATGTTCAAAGTCCGGTTAAAGGTTGGAATATGTAACTATAAATTATATATAATTTAAGCATATTAAGTGTGGCAAATAATAATACTAAAAAAGAAATACTAAAAGAAAGTTAGTTAAACAGTTTGCATTTATGCAAATGTATTAATAATTAAATCCGTTAGCGTTAGGGGAAGTGTTATCAGATATGCAAACCTCATAAAAACTACTGCCTCTGTTTAAATTTTGTGCATGAGTTTCTGTTAAAAGATCCATTGATACTCGATGTGCATGACAGACACAAAGTCACATAACTACATAAAAATCATGAATGCATTGGAGCACATTCATATACTAGTATAAAACAAGTTAGCGGCAAGTTAGGGTTGTGTGATAATGAAAATATCCGTTGTCACATGGTCAATAAAACTGGGTAAGACCACACTTCCTTAACAAACATTGAGCTGGTTGGACAAATGAGCCACACAGACATTCAGCAAGTACAACACCGGCTTTCTTCCAAAACTTTCCACATACCAAGGAAACTTCCCATAAAGTATTGCAGCGACGCTCGTTTCTTAAACAGATTTCCCATGATCTGCAGCTAAATTCAATTAAAGCTCCATAAATCTGGGAAAGCGGGATTAAACCGGGGTGCGTGATTAATGGAGCCGTTTTATTAGCGGTTTCTCCGTACAGCTGTGGATCCCACTGTCAGCCAAAGTTTATTAGTGCTGCTTGCTAAGGCAAGCGTCACTTAAAACGTTGCAGGATTTGAACCAAACCTTAGGCCAGAGCGTTCGACTTAGTCGCTGAACTCGCCCTGCACATCTGTGCCACGGAAATGAATGATAGGTGTAAGGCGTGTGGGCTGTTGAGGAGAAGTGCAAATTACCTTTCAAAGCATTTGATTTACAGTTTCTATCTTCCGTGTTGAAAAAATTCACATTGAAGAAACGCCCGAGGCATGTTTTGCATAAGCCAGGATAGCTTTTAACTCAGAATAGTAAGCAACCAGCTAGAACAACTTTGAAACTGTATACGTTTTTTAAAATATAGCTAACATAAGAAAAAAGAATGGTGAACCCTTGATCTCTGAATTAGTTTTTCACTAGCATGTTTTCTTTAATATGTATTTAAAGAGCGTGGCCACACCAATGAAAAGATAGGCTGTTCAACCTCCGCTTGCCTCATTCTCCTACAAATCTAACTTGACAAAAAAACAGCTGCTCTTGTCTATAAGGAGGGCGTAATGCGAACAAAAACAGATGCGGCGGTCCGGGATCAGACTGTGTCACTCCATTCATCTCTGGTGCAAGAGAGAACCTGTTTGAGGACAGGAAACATGTCCTCATTGAATAGGTGAAGAGATACAGGGTGGAGGCATACAAGATAAAAACAGGCCCTCAATCCATTTCCTATCAAAACATTCCCTGATCAATGAAGCTTTGAAAATGAACTAAAATAAAAAACTTATGTTTGTTGTTTCTATGCTGCTAAGTTTAACAGTGTCACTTGAAAAAGCATAAAAAGCATAGAAGTGCATTATAATGTATATATTTGATCAGTATATGTGTGTTCTCTGGGACCTTTTGTTCAGCTAATGTAATATACAGACGCTTCGTGTTTTAACTGACATCATTGCAAAGCATTACGGGTCTTCTTGAAATAAAGCATGCTATGCTGGTTTTAAAATTGCACAGATGATAGACAGATAGATAGATAGACAGACAGACAGACAGGTACCCAGAGAAAAGTTCCAAGAATGTTATCTTGAACGTTTCAAGCGTTCCCAAAAATGTTATGACAGCATTAAAAGTGCCAGTTTTTTATTTTAATAATGTTTTTATGTGTTTTATACACACAAAGTTAATGCAACCAGGGAAAACTAGCAACAAAACGTCAAGGGTCAAAAGTCAAACTGAAACAAACACTGATCACCATAATGGTGACATCTAAACCTAATAAGTAAAATGTGTTTTCTGCAGTAATTTTTACAGAACATTCAGAAAGGATGTTTTATAACTGCTTCAGAATAATAAAATGATTTTTTTCCTTATCATTTACATAAAAAAGTAAATATAGAAAACAGTTTTTTAAACATTGTGTGAACATTAAAACATGACATTGTCATAACGCTTGAAAATTATAAAATGTACAGTTTCTCTAAAGTTCAAACAACCAAGAAACATTCTTAAAACATAAACAAATTGGACACTTTTATTGTTGGCATAAAGTTTTTGGGAACGTTGGAAACTTTTTTCTGTTAGCTGGATAGGTACCCAGATAGCATGCAAACCATTGAAACAATGTTAAAAACAGTTGATTTGTCAATGTTAACTGCATTGAATCAATATCAGGTTTGCACCCTCCATTAATATTGAAAAAATATTGAGATTTCAACAAATCACCATTATTGTGATCAGTGTCTGCTTTAGTTGGGTCCTTGACTCTTGTTATACACTAAGTTAAATCTTTCTTTTTTTAGTGCTTGTGTGTGTTTATGTAGAAACACATGTTCATTGGTAAAGAAAGATGTGTTTCAAAGTTAAGTTAAAACTATAAAATTAAGCTGCTTTACAGGATTATGTTGATCCATTTTTGACATTTATAATTATTTTGGTTTGTAAATACACTGTGACAAGACAAAAAGAAAAATTGCTGACACATTCAGACATCATTACTCATCCTACAAATCTCAACAATGGTGACAATAATCAAACAAATTCATATAAAATGATCAAATGCAATGCACGCTGGGAGTTATAAATTAGTTTAGTACTACGATGATACCCAGCATGCATTGCAGCATGAAGCTTTCTTTTGTTGATCATCACCATTGATGAGATTTATAGACCGATTCATTATGTCAGAGATAGATTCAGTAGTTTAACTTTTTAAATGTGTTTTTGTTATCCTCAAAATAACAGACCTGACACTGTTTCAAACTAGTACTTAAACATCCATTTTTTTTGCATAACTTTAACAGTATTTCATTAATATCATTTAGGTATATCTACAAGAATTCAACTACTTGATAACATTAGATCTTTGTTTCTTTTGCAATAGCAGATGTATTTTAAAACACTGCTTCAGCAGCCAAAGAAAACTTACCATTAAAACACAAGAGTCAATGACCCAACTAAAGCAAACACTGATCACGATAATGGTGATTTGTTGAAATTTAAATATTTTTTCAAATATTAATGGAGGGTGCAAACTTGATATTGATTCAATGGTATTAACATTGAGAAATCAACGATTTTTAACATTGTTTCAATGGTTGCATGCTATCTGGGTAGGTAGCTAGATAGACAGACAGACAGACAGACAGACAGATAGATAGATGCAGTGGCATTGGCATTTGAATGCAACCAGACATCAGTGTGCTTAGCCAAAACTCTACATTATCTATTCAACCTCTCAGTTTAACTAGCACTTCTGATGTTTACATATGTGAAATGTGATTGTGTTAACACGTAGACATTTAGAAAGGTCATTCAAGTGACAGATTACGCTATAGATGCAGGAAAACTTGAATTGTAAACACTGACTAAGGAATCTGGTTGATCTGAATCAAATTTGAAAGGTTAACACAAGCCAGATTTCCTCGCTTGGCTAAAGAGAGCAGAAACAAATTGGCGTGAAATTACGAGCACAAAATTCAGCAATTAAATCACTGAGAATTTCTTTCCTAACTGTTGCTATGAAAGCCGGGTGCCTACCTGCATTCGACCTGTTTTAAACCTGATGCATGCTTGGTAATGTAGTTTATATTCTGTGGAAATGTTTCTGCATTTACAAAGT
>NC_073339.2:44122500-44157500 GCF_027580225.2 Misgurnus anguillicaudatus | reverse complement strand
GCTGACCACAATAAACGTTTCTTGTGAACGAATAATGGGTGTTTTACATGGTACAGGGCAGCTGCAAGTGTCTAGTTAATTTTCTGTAGGAGAAGTGCAGAAAGGGGCAAAACGGGGATGGTTACAGAGATAAAGCCGAGTCGGTCCACACGCCTTGCTCGTGCACTCAAAATCCGTTTAATCTTTTGGTACAATATCTCGTCACACCCCATTCACTAATGCTAATGAACATTTACAATTGATTCTTTCCACTTTATCTTTCAAGATATCACCTATCTGTAACATCATTATGCTTTTTCTCATTCAGGTACAAAGAAAAACCCAGAGAGACTTGATCTGTCCATTGTCATGAAGCCACTCAAACAGGAAAAGAGATATTGTACAAGGCAAGTCCAAAATGCTCATCAAAGAGATGTGGGTTTTGAAATCTCTCTCTCCAAAATGATCACAAATCATGCAGAAATGCAGTTGACGTCGCTCTTTTTGATTCGGATAGAATAGTTAAACTAAAATGAAACCGGCAACTTCACAACAGAATTTTCTTTTAGAGAAAATCTAGAGATGTAACAGAGATTCGCCCTCCCCCATAATGCCTCACATATGGTCGGCCCACGGGGAAGCAATCGTGGGTTTAAAACGCTCATAATGGGAAGTGCGTAGAAACAACAATTGCTTAGCACCAGGAGGGACAATAAAGTACAGAGGAAGGGAGAACTGGTGAGAATGTGTCTCCTGACCGATGTCTCCAACATACAAGGCCTTAGGTTATTTTTATCATATGCCTTTTGGAAAGCTTTAATAGGAAGAGGATTGTCCAGGTTTATTATGATGATATGGATTAGATTCCGTATGGAGGGCATGTCAATAACAGAAAGGCCATAAAGGCTCCAATAGTAGTGGTTTCAACAACTGACTGGTCAATAAGCAAGGTTAATCTAGTGGTTTTCATGTTTGCTTTAATATTTTTGTGGTTTAAGTATATCTACCACTGGACAATATATACCAAAATATAGTCCAGTTTTTTACGCGTACAGTGCACATGGCGCAATTTTCGTCATCAAAAGAGTGTATGCGTACTGTACATGCACCGTCGCATTTTTGAAACCTTGCGTACATTGTACGCGTAGATCACGCATGCGTGTACAGTAGTATGTAGTTTAAAGTCCATAAGGGGTATTGCAATTTGTCAAAATGCGTGTATGCGTCAAACGAACTATGCTTTACAAGGTTATGCGTTCGACTGTGCAGAATATACCCAGGGCTTTAAGCTAAAAGTATAGTCCCGTTTTTAGGCGTATGTGAGGGTATGCTTACATTTAGTCATCAGAATAGTATGTGCACACTTTACATGCACCGCAAGATTTTCGTATCTGCGTGTGCTTTGTATGCATAGGCTGCGCATATACGCATGCAGGAGAATGTAGAATGTAGCCCAGGAGATGCATCTTTTTTTATCACACTACGCATGCGTCAAACCTCTGAGTACACTTACAAGTCAAATACACTATGCAAGGCTGTGCGTTCGACCATGCACGTACGTTCGTGTACTTTATGCTAACATGCTAACATTCTTACGCTATTACTGAGCAGTTGCATATCTCTAAGTTTATCCTCTTTAAAGCACCGCTGCTGCAGCCACGAATGCAAACTCACCATCTGCAATGCATTTTAAGACAATTACTGTCAGATGTCCGATCGCCTGCTGTGAGAAATGTTTTCCTTATTATGCATAATCCAAAGGTCTTTTTGATTGTTTTGTGCAATTAATGGTTCAAGATATTTAACATATAAAAAGGTTGTTCTTAGCATCCATAAATCCTTTAGAAATATCTAATTGTTGTCTAGTGGACATGACCCAAAACCAGCCCAATTATACAGGATTTATAAAAGACCCATGCATGACTACTGGTCAACTATAAACAGTATTTGCATTTTAGTGCATTTTAAAAGCTAATTCACACTGCACCGACAAGTTTTCTTGAAAATGTGTGTTTAACACTGTGTAAT
The DNA here is from genome assembly GCF_027580225.2 of Misgurnus anguillicaudatus. Taxonomy (NCBI): domain Eukaryota; kingdom Metazoa; phylum Chordata; class Actinopteri; order Cypriniformes; family Cobitidae; genus Misgurnus; species Misgurnus anguillicaudatus. The sequence continues at coordinate 44,155,493 of NC_073339.2, read as the reverse complement.
TGTGAAAATGTTGGTGTTTGTTAAGGCAACAACATTCACACATCTATCATTTAATATATCCCAAGTTTTATAGCCACAGACGTATGAGAAACGAACAGACAAGACTAAAGCCGATTTAGTGGTCATTATAATGTAAGTCAGACTCTGGGAACCCACAGCCTACGGATGAACGTAATTAATTTTACAGCTGAGGAAAAGTGTTCCAGAAAAAGCCTTCGGGACGACCCCCTTTCCCGGCGACAGCTGCGCTGCATCTCTGCGTAAGCCCTTTAAGACTCGCTCTGTACTCCATTATATCTCTCTTAACTTCACCCACACATCATTCCTTTCTTCACCTAGATCGTGGACTCCTCCTCAACAATTTGCCCCCTAATCTTCGGTCCCTCGTTCTGTATAGCATATCTGCACCTCACATCTTTATTTCGTTCCCATCCGATAAATCGAGTTTATGCCACGTCTACCTTCTTCACACCTGGTTCCCTTATCTTTCTTTTCCACCTCATCAGCAATTCAGCACACGTGTCGGGTCACGCACGCTCCGTTGGAGGTAAATTAATTGCGTGCAAGTACTTATCGTTCGTCATTTCTGCTTTTTCCAACTAATTTTCCATATCTTTTTTTACTCTATCCCAGTCTTCCAACTCACCGGCAATCCAGTCTCTCCAGCTCAAAGTGAGGGTTGAAGTTCAGCACGATACGCTGCGATGTTTCTGGAGCGCTGATCACCCATTGGCAGCTCTGGTGGGGCGGGTATTCCAGTGGGTAACCGGGTGATGTGATGTAACCGGCATCACTGGCGTCCAGGTGGCCTCCACATGGCTTAACTGTGGCAAACCGGGAGAAAGAGAGACAGAGATGTGATGCTGTGTGTTAAATAACCTATTAGCAACATACTCGATGCTAATTTGTCCAAGCAGAACAGTGTGAACTGAAGGTAAATTAAACACATAAATCAGCTTCTACCAAATCCCTGAGTGAATAGTGAAGAACTAACGGGGATACTAATCATGTTGTCAAAGCACACAAGGGGAAAAACGCAATACAGCTTTGAAGTAACAGAAAATCAAAATGTATCCGATTTACTTGCTTAATGCAAGCTTTCTAGTTTATTTTCAAGGTAAGGAAAGGGATGCCATGGTGTTTCAGTAAAACAAACTTTAAATTGGCTTTTGGGAATGTAATATTCCAAGACAGGAAGTGACACGTGGGTCTCTTTTCTGCAGGTTCAAGGGTCATCCCCCAAACTACAATGGGATTCATTATAACAAAGCTTTTCTTCCACCACCCCACCTAAGTGTTTTATATTTTTCCTGTTATCTTAAGCAGACACGCCTTGCACGTGCTAACATTCATGCTAACACGCACAACAATGCTTTTTTCATGCCGCCCTCACATAGCGGACATTATTTTGGTCGTTATTATTCTGAAACGAGCTAAGATTAGCAGACAAAAAATAGGTTCTGGTGTTTTACCATGACAACTGTGTAAAGTGTGTGGGTATAACCACTTAGTTCCCTGGCTAACAGCTACCGTGGATTAGAAAATAGTAGGTTAGTGGTACTATGCAGTACATTGCACTTTAACTGCACATGTAAACTGAGAATTTATCAAGAATGTTGCTTTATTTTTCATCCTGAATAAATATTTGTGTCCTCCCCCCCCCCAAAAAAAAAAGTAATTGGTAGTTTATTTGTATCTTTTCTTGAATCCTGAATATTACTTTTTATCCTGTTAGTATCGGTCCCATAGCTTTACTACTGTAACTCAACCATGATGACATCATCTTCCAGGAAGTGACATCATTTTAGAAGGAAAATAAGTAGAATTTGATTAATTAAAAAAAAAATTTAAAACAACATTTAATGAATTTAAGATATTTTGTGATATTAGTTGTTACAATGCATTCCTGTTTAATTAAATTAAATGTATGAAAATGTAAAAAAAAAAAATAAAAAAAATAAAAGGGAGTTAAATGACACCCCAACATTCTGGCAAATGCCAATACATACGTATTTTGCGAGGTCAATAATTTGTAGGGCTGTCACAATGATTAAATAATCGTCTCATCGCGATTGTTTGACCTCAACGCAATGATTTCAGATCACCAAAATGATTGCACATCTCTCTAAAAAACACAAGGGGAGCTGCAGCACCTGTATAAAAGAGATAGTATCAGATGGCGCTCCTTAACTGACAGTGCAACATTATACATTGCAAAGCAATATTCAATACATGTGTACTAATTGTACTAATATGACCTTAGTAGGATTGGCTATTTAATGCCAGTTCTGGTATAGTCAGTTTATTTTGATTGCATTTTTATTTTCAGTTATTTTTCAGACACGTTATTGTGTTTTTCAGTTCTTGAAAGATATATTTGTGTGAAAAACAAGCAAAAAATGCATGAGAATTAAATGTCAAAACAACAAAACAGTCAATTAATCGTCATAATCGGCAAAATCCTAAAACAGGCAATTCATCGTCGTAATCGTCAGAATTCATTAAACAATTAACCGTCAGCCAAATTTCTTAATCGTGACAGCCCTAATAATTTGAAAGATTTATTTGAGGTTTTATTCATGCTTTTGTCAGATAATCATACAGAAATCACAGGTAACAGGTAAGTTTTCCCTTGAGATCGGGTTGGACGCCCTCATGTTAGCTAACTTTAGCTCTTTATTTCCATCCTGTAACATTTCTTGCCATTGTTTCAACAATCATGCATTCAACAATCATTATGATTTATGAAGTTGAAGTGCCTGAACTTGACCAGACCAGCTTATTTACAGAAATACTTCCTTAAATTACAATACATACATATCTGTGTTCCTGTAGCTTAATTGAACAAGCATTGTCCCAAAGTCATGGTTTTAATTCCCAGGGAACAAACATACTTATAAAATGTATAGATTGCATGCACATAACAAAGTACTGAATAACCGCAATGATCAAAACAATAAGGAAGTAGATCAAGTTGATATGCTCATGTTTACTATATCATAGAAAAGCAACGTGGGAATTACGTTCAGAAGATGAGGAAAGTTTGATTGACATTTCTAGGTCTGATGCTGGCTTCTGTAGTGTATATATGTAAACAAGGCTGTCAAGCTAGCATTAGGAAATCTCTGATCAAACTTCTTTACTGCTTCACCCTTAACTTACATCTCAACAAATGCCACCTTACATTTACAAACAACAGCCTTATAACAGTACGGCACTTTGTGGTATAGTCACAAAATATTTTATTTATTTATTCGTATTCATGGACACAAAACTTACCCCAACCCAACCGCAAGTGATAATGGTTTAAAACTAGAAAACAATAAAAAACAATACATAAACTGAATCGAAAAAAAGTGGTGCTGGGAGACACGGAAAAGAAAATTGTGCTCATTGACACGAAAAAAAAAAGGAAAATCGTGTCCATGAGCACAAATAAATAAATCAAATATTTTGTGACTATACCACGAAATGCAGTCAGATATAGTTGCACAAAAGAAAGGGATACAGCTAATATGCACCTACATTTGACATTTGTTGTTTTTGGCTATACTGTATAAGCACTACTGTACACAAGCTGTGAGATACGACATGAAAAATTAAATTGCTCCCGTTATAATTATCTAAGCTGTCTATACTCCATCTGCGACACAGTTTGCAAAATATGCTATACTTTTCTGCTGTGGACATGCCATCTGTTGTATGGATTGTATTGCATTTAGAGCCATAGCATATTAAACTTATTTTGTTGAAAGCAAGAAAAAATCTGAAACTGAAGCAATGCAAGGATATTGATGCAGCCAGGAAGAAAAGAATTGAATCAAAGTGAGAAACACACACTGAAAAAATTTGTTTCATCACAAAAAGACCGAGACTTATGAGGCCGCAGATGTTCAACCCCCGAACTCTCAACATCCATATCGACATTTCAGAGAACTTTTAAAATTGTCTTACAAAATGAGCTTCAGGGCATCCAAGACCTACGTCAAAGATCTTCGGCGCAACACACTGGCGTGGTGAAAACGCTCAAGACAAGGAGCCGAGTATCGCCTCAAGCTACAATTCCCATACTTGGTGTGCTAGTCATAAGAGCCAGAAAAGCGAAATAAAAAAGGCTGGGTTTCTTTAAACTGTTGACATTTCCACAACTGTTACAGCAATGTCTTTTTAAAAGGTACACTTAGGATGTGATATTAAAGGCTATCCCATTTCATGGATAAAATATTGTAACGATATCTGATCATCATTTCTATATTTGTATCTCAAATCTATGCTTTTGCTTTTTTAACATTTTTGAGTGATGTTGTGTTGTTATATTTTTATTCAAGCTATATCGACCATAAACACACAAAGACAATCAAACCCACGCCCTAAATATTCTTGCACCCTGAATTCCTCAATACATTTCGTCATTATTACCCAATATATTTAAGTGGCACAAAAGGACAAATAGATAGCGATCATTTTACCTTCATTCAGTCTGAATGTGCATGCCTCCTCTATTGTGTGCTTTAAGGGCAGGGGGTTTCAGGAGGAAAGAGAGGGTCTTGTGTGAATCCATGAGGGGGGATTCTGTGTGCTCGGCACTTTTTAAGACAGATCTGTTCTTTCATGTATAGAGACAGAAGCAGAGAGGAGCTACAGACAGCATGTGAGGAGATTTCAAATGGGATGTTTTTTGACATGAACACGAAATGAAAATAAGATTGTATGTTTCCTTAAAGGGCCCGTTAAATATTACAGTTATGTCACAATTTATTAAAATTAAATAGATAGAACAATTATGTGCATGACACTATAATGATTATTTATGAGGCTGATAGGGGTGGTTTTCCAGACAGGGTTTAGATTATTCCATTATATGCGACCCTGGACCACAAAACCATTAGTAGCACAGGCATGTAGTAATAGCCAACAATACATTGTATGGGTTAAAACATTTTTATAGATGAATCATAAAGATATTATTATTAAGTAAAGATCATGTTTAATGAAGATATTTTGTACATTTCCTACCGTAAATATAAAAAAATTGTTTGTACTGTATCATCTTTTTTTACAGTCTATGATCATTAGTAATATGTGTTGCTAAGGAGGACTTCATTTGGACATCTTTAAAGGTAATTTTCTTAATATTTAGATTTTTTAACACCTTAAAGGGGACATATCATGAAAAGATTTTTCCATGTTTAAGTGCTATAATTGGGTCCCCCGTGCTTCTATCAACCTAGTAAATATAAAAAAGATCAACCCAGTAACTTAATTTTGGTAAACCATTTTCTGCAAGTATGTGAAAAAATAGGTCATTGAAATATGGCTCCCCTTGTGATGTCAGAAGGGGATAATACCGCCCCTTAATCTGCACTATCCAACCATGACACTGTGATTTAGTGCAAAGATCAGTTCATTTGCATTTAAAAGTACACACCCAAAAGCAGCACATAAATGGCAATTTTACCATGCTATGATAAATTATCTATATGATAAACTTCACATTAGTACTCAGAGGACAACAATTATTTATTTGACATCTTTAAAAAGTCTTGTAAAATGTCCCCTTAAAGATTCCAGATTTTCAAAATAGTTATACTTGACAAAATATTGTCCTATCCTAACAAATCTCAATTAAAAAATTACCCTTATGACTGCTTTTTGTGGTCCAGGGTCACATGATATTAGGACATAAGTAGTTTTTACACACCTTGCAAAAACATTACTGACATATTGAGACAAAACAATGGAACTGATATATTCTAGAAATGTCCATGCAAGCAGTTTTTAGTTAACATGCATTTTAATCGGGGACTAGACTTAATCACCCCATGGGGTGGTTTACCGGACAGGGATTAGACTAGTCCTAGACTAAAATATATGTAAGAGCTGTCTAAACTGAAAACAACTTGCACTGACATATCTTAATATACATCAGTGCTCTTTGTTTTGCCTCAAAATGCACGCAAGTTATGTTTTTAGTAATGCATGTTTGTTAAAACTAGTTATATTTCATAATTAAACTAAGGTCTAGTCCTGGATTAAGATAATCCCTGTCTGGGAAACCACTCAATAAAGTTTAATTTGATGCCTTTATAAAACTAAAAGTATAAAAATAAGAAGGAAATTCAAATGTGCACATTGATGCAAATCACTATGTGTTCAGTAGTTTGTGTTCCTCTCTGCTGGTATTCATTTCTATTAACTGCATCATCGCTGTGCTGAGCTGTCACTGTGCCGGTAAGTTGCATCCATGAAATATCTCCATCTTTCTCTCCCTCTTTTTCCCTCTCCATCCTTCCCTTATTCGTACCTTAATTAAAAAGTGCCGTCACCCGCGGTGAGGAAATCAGCAGTGATCCATTCATCCTTACCAAGCCAAAGCTCTCTGTCTCTCTCTCTCTCTCTCTCTTTCAGCTACTCTCAATCACTGTTATTCTCTCTCTCTTTCAATCACCCTCGTTTTTTCTCTGTTTCAATCTCTCTCTTTCTCTCCTTCAATTACTCTCACTCTTTATCTCTTTCTTCAAATCTGTATCTTGTTTTGAGTGGAACAGAAAAGGGAATTTTTCCCAGACCTGGTCAGTGTAAACTGGAATGATTTTGGAACAACATGAGGATGAATAATGAGGCTAATAACTAGGAATTACTGCATTAAAAAAAACATTCAATTCATCCAACAAAATGTATGTTACTGATGCTGTGTGTTAGTTATTTTACTATGGTTAGAGCACAGTTCATAATAATACTATACAGAAGCTATTCTCCTGGCACAGCTTGTCCAATCAAATTAGCGGACCAGAACTGACTGCTGTATGAACATCAATAAAAAACATCAATGTTCAATGATTAATTACATTTATTAAAAGTAATGATCGTAAACAATTCCCCTGCCAAAGTAATGCAGTTTAGTCTATTTATGGATGCCAAACGACATAACAATCAACATTATATAATGAATTAATGATTGCCATATTAATATAAACTGATGTGTGGTCAGGTCCAGCTGAGCATGTCTCGTCCAATCAGATTATTTAACATATTTCACCAATATATGATTTATGTTTCATGAACTGTAGTTATCTTTCACCGAAACTTCAGCGATGCCCCACTTTACAAACATCAATGTGTCACGTTGTCATCAACGCTCTCTCAACGACACACACACACACACACTGCACTATAAGCTCCAAATGAAACTAATAGGAGGAGATATTTAAATTATGTATGCAAGCCATATTTTTAATTCATACTTAATTCAAGCAATCGGGCTTCCGCAGGGACAGAGACAGTCATGGTTTCCTGACCCCAAATGCAAATTTCTGACCTTCTTTCCAAACTGAGACTGCATAGATTAGCACTTATGCTATTGATCAATCCCAGGATGAAACGGCATATGCAACCATTGTGGTGTTGTTGTCGATGAAAGGAGATGTGTGTTACTAGATGTGTGTGTGTGTGTGTATGTATGTCTATCCATCTACAGGAACGCAGGGAAAACACTTTGTTTGTTCACATCAAGTATTTATATGTTGCTCTCTGAGAGTCTTTTTATCTTTTAATCACATGTATCAACCTTAATAGTGTTGAACAAAGGCTCCTTGAAGAAGCTGCAAACATTTTTGGAGGGGCTTGCAAAGGTAAGCATCCTTCATTATAATACTATGGACACATTTTATTTTGGTATATATAGTAACTATCTGGCAACCTACAGCATATTCAGTACAAGCAACATTTAAATTTGATCTAAAAATGTAAAAATCTATTTTTATATGCTGCTCTCGTGCACCAAAACCAGGTTAAACAGTACAGACAGTCTTATTTATTTTCTTCATAAATCATTGTGATATAAAACTACAACTACATTCACATACATTTTAAAGTGCTCTAATCTATACTTCCTGACCTGCTTTAGTTTACCTCTTTAAAGTCACTACCTTTTTGCAGAATCATAGTTTTAGGAGATCAAAGCCAACACTTTTGGGATGGGAGTTTGAATGTGTCAAGAGCAATAATGGGAAAACAGCACAGAGCACCGTGAGAATCAAGCCTTGATATCATCCATATGCCAAGCCAGACCATATGTACTTTAAAGTGTTACGACATGCTACTTTGTTAAATTCTGTAATCTGCACTACCATATACTACCATATATAGAAATATAATCTGTGTGACTGTACTAATACAATACACATGCGTCTTCTGTTTATAATTTATAGCTGGAGACCAGGATAAGGGTATTACTTTTGTATGCACGTATGTTGATCAAAAGAGACAGTTTCCATTTATACATTGTCTCTTATTGTTGGGACGGGTTTTAATTATACAGGTGATGGTTGAAGGTTAGGTGGAGTATATTCATATCCAGCTGCACACTATTTTATGATAAATAAAGATCTATCACCACTAATTCAAACAACTTCGTCACTTTAGCTCTTAACCTGTTGGTGTAAAACTGCAGGTGTATCAACAGAACTAGTATCTGCTTCAGCGTTAGGGCAAAAAGAGATGAGCATAGCCGTTGGCTTAATTTAACCCAGAAAATCTTTATATTTGACCCAACAATGGGATAAAACAACCCAGCATTTTACTGCAAATACTTCAACTATAGTTACTGTAGTGAAAGTATGGTTTATTTTACAGTCTATGGTTGAAACAAGTCAGCATACTGTAAGTTAAATTACAACCCAACGAGCCGGATTCGTCCCTTTTTTGACCCAACACTGGGTTGAAAAGAACCTAGCATTTTTAGGAGTGTAGAAAGCAAGACAGTGGTTGGTTACATAAACCTTACAAAAGTAAACCATACTTTCACTACAGTAACTACAGTTGAAGTATTTGCAGTAAAACCATTGTAAGCAAACATTAACCATCGTCTCATTGATAACCATGATATTCGTTGTAATTGTACAGTGTATTAACAAATAGTTATCAATCCATTAAATTATTGTTTATTTTGAGAAGGAACAGACTAATAAATTGCTACAAGTCAAGAAATATTTATGTTACGTGTATTTAACATTCAACATGCATAAATTCTGTAGTATTTTTTTTAATTTGGGTAAACTGTAGTAATATTTCTTGATACTATAAGTGTTTTAAGCCTTATCTTAGTTCTTATTAAAGTATAGTAAAGTATTTAGCATCTATAGTTTATTAATTTACTATAGTTACCATAAAATACTACATCAATGTGCAGTACACTGTAGTACAATGTTGTACTGGCTACTACAATACAGTATAGTATAGTACAGTACAGTACAGTACAGTATAGTAAAGTATAGGATGGTATAGTATACAATTTACTACAGTTTACACTGGTGAATACTAAAGTTTACTCCAGTATTTTTCCATGTGGGATATAAAAACAAAAGTCATTAAATTGTTATAAATTATTTTTATATTCACAATTAGACCCCAAAATCATAGTAGGTTGTTTTTATAAAGTTGACTGCAATTTACAAAAATATTAAAATAAAATATAAAATGACAACGAGGCATTGTTAAAACATATCTAAGATCTTTAACAACAATCTGAACCACCAACGCAAACTTGGACGGGTTTTGTTTATTGCAGACTTATCACCTGTACCTATCTGATGGCATCTAAAACAAACATTGTTGATCGAAACGACAAAAACGATACAGACACGCGTCTGTGTGCGCGCGTGAGCTCGCGGTCTGTGACGCCGGACGGGTGCACGCGCTGAACTCCCCTCGCGCTGTAAATATCTGTTTTCCCCGTGGAAACCTCCATCTGAATCCGAAAACCAGCAGGATTTTAAATCGAGGTGAACAAATGTTTACTGTTTAAGCGATTACTGACTGACTTCAGACTTATCTGAGGTAAATTATGTTTCTCACAGAAGGCGTGTAAAGTTAGGATTATGAACCCTTGCGAAAATGAATCATGATTTTACCTCAATAACCGTTTAACTGTGGCATGTGTAGTAAAACCACAGCAAACACAAATTTACAATCGTCTTGGACATGTGTCTTGAAGAACTACTAAATATGCTTCCAATAAGCTCCGTTTTCAACATAAGACAACATGATTGGCCATGAAAATAGGAAAATGATCATTTATTTTGATATATTTGACTCACAACTAGCACCTAAACAGATAACGTTATGCATAAATAAGGTGTTTAACATCTAGAGGGTCGTTTTACATATAAACCTGAATCTTGACTAAATAAAGTCAGATGTTTTCTCAGCTTGCTTCGGCTGGTCAGCAGACACGCACGTTTAGCTTCGCCAGTACAGAAATCTGTTTGTCATTTGTGGATAGCCTCACTGGATGGGAATTTAAACAAACTTTAACAGAATTTGAAAGGAAATGCTCACCTTCTTCTGCGCCGACCTTCAAAACAAAGCAAAAGACAAACGCAATTCCTAGCTGAGATCGCCAGAAATCCATCTTTCCAAACGCGCTGTCTTGCAAAAGTGACCCGTGTTCAACTAGTGATCTTCAAGGCACAAATACAGTAAATGATGACTGAGGAAAAACTGGAAAACGCACAAAACAATCCTTTTCCTTTTTATATGGCTCAGATTTCCATATTCAGTTCTGTTGAAACCGAGTCCATTGCGCACAACAAATGCAAACTGCGCGTAACATAACCAATTTTTTTTTTAAATATACATCAAAAAGTCATGCTTAGCATAAAACAGCCTGTTTTCTCCAAACCTCTGAAATTTAATCTGAATTAAAATTGTTCTCGAGTCGTATTCCGTTAGAAAGCCGTCACGCATTCGCGTGCGTTATTGCGCTCCATTGGTCTCCGGTGTTTGGTGATATAGCTCTCCGCATGGATATCCCCCGTTTAAAACATACTGTCACTCCAAGTATAAGTCATATGCCGTCTTCTTGCTCTTATAAATCATTGAATCCTACTCTGGACTGAAAACACCAGAATAGTTGTGTCCAAACTGCACGACAGGGGTGAAATCGGCGTTACGCACAGAAGCGTGTTGAAGCGCACTGGCGGATAGGCTGCGTCCTCTCACAGAGCGCATGTGGATGTGCGCGACAGGCTGTGTGTGAGTGAGAGAGTATGTGTGAGTGAGAGAGAGAGTATGTGTGCTATCGCATTACACTGAGCTTTACTGGCCCGCCTACCCCTCAGTCACCGAACAGAGAGAGGACAGCTCTCTCCCCCTCTCTCTCTCTTTCTGCCAGCAAAGGTCCGAGTCTATTTATCCAGTTGGTTCGTTTGAATTACATTTAGTGGATCTCACCCTTTTTGACTTCAAGCCCCCCCATTGTCCACAAGAATATTTGACAGCCCCCTCACTCACATTTTCTACCAAATAAAATATTCTAGAGTTGCATAACCAGAAAGATCCATGTAAGATATGTATAAGATATTTAAGTCGTTTAGCTTATTCTAATGCTTGTTTTTTCTTATTTTAAAAAATGTTATGTTCTTGAAGCCCCGTTGAACATTTCTTGAGACTCAAGTGGGTCCCGGTCACCTGGTTGATGAACACTTATTTAGTGTATTAGGGAGACACTTTGTCAATGCTTATTGTTTTATTGTAGTACAATAGATGTTCAGTCAGCAATGTTTTTTAAGTAAGGTTTACACACCACCTCTCATGTCTGAAATGTTTGATTTAACGAAATCATCAAAAGAACCATTTTAAAAGAGTGAATCATTTGTGAATCAGATCGCTCTCTCTCTCTCCCCCTAATGCACAGTAACACACACACACATTCAAAGCTACAGTATGTGTTATTTTTAGATTTTGACCGGCCTTAGCCTCTCTAGCAATAGGCTAACTAATTCTTATTTTATGGAGGATTGCTGAAAAATAATACTTTACTCCAAGAAGGTGGCTTGGAATAAAATAAATAAAATGCAACATTCAATAAAATGCACCATTCGTAATATTGTTCACATGCATATGGTCATTTTCATGAAGCAGTGTGGGCAGTGAACAATTATTATGAGGCAACGTGTGGCAATGTTTATTTCATGTACTGTCATACCTCAGAAAGTCAATGCGTGAATTCTCCTGCAGGGGGACGGACCTGACCATAAGACCCAGATGGCAGGGGTCGACCAGGGCAGAAGAAAAGCACAGCCAGTACTGTCGATGTTTGCAGCAGTCAGAGTAAGTTATTGTCTACTGCTATATAAAACATATCCAGAATTAATTTCTTTTACTCAGACAAATGAGTTACAATGTGGTAAAAAGATCCATAATAAAAATACACTTTAAAATGATGCATTATGAAACAAAATAATATGCAAGAGCCATTTATTAGCAATTACTATCACAAATAAATGTACAAAAGTTGTCACTGGGATGGTAACCTTTTAAAAATATCCAAAATGTACCATTTTGTTACAGATGTACCTTTGAGGTACCAATATGCACCTTTTAGGTACAAAAGTGTACCTACGGCCCCAATGAAAACTTTTGTTACGTCTTGTACCTTTGTTTCTAAAAAGTGTGGATTTATGAAGTCAATTGCCCTTAAGTCGACAGAGAAGCTCATACCTACAGTATATGTTTCATTAATGATTGACAACCAAAACATACCCAAATAGCTTATGTTACAGAATAGTAACAGTATATTTATTGTTTATCCTATCATGTAATGACATTCAGTACAGTATAATAATACATTTATAAGTGTAAAACAAGGTTTTAAAGACATACTGTATGCAGAACGCCATATGTTAAAAACCAAAAGAGGGAGAACATTTCTTAACCGCTGGCACAGGTTGAAGTCATGAGTCAGGACCGAAATGTCATGTGTTTCTGAACCGGCCACAAAACAGAACCCACCCCGCCCAACCCAACCCAAGCTGGTCTGCAATCAAAACTTCTAACTAGAGACACGGAGGGTTTTTAATAACACAGAAGAGCTATGCCATGCTGAAAATACTTCACAGAGACTTTGGAGAGGCCTTCATCCAGGAATTTACAGGAGTAAAGTAGAAGGACACTTTTTATGCAGGAAACATAACAGGCTGTTAGCAATTCTGAAGAGTCAAACGGACCAAATTGCTGGAATTTTCCATCTGATGTCCTGCACGTTTTTGTGCTTTCTGCCCAGTCTTGGTTTTATATCCGAAAAAGCTTTACAGTAATAAAAACGCCAATAATTCGTTCAGTTATACAGCTAATATGAGAATGAGAGATAATGACAATAAGAGCTTTCTCAGATATGGAAATCTTGAGTAGGAAAAATGTCTCTGATGGCCAGAGAGAAGATGGAAAATGGTCATAAAAAATTCATTTTGACTAAGCAGATGCACAAAGAAACAACAAAAGTTAACACAGAATATGCAGTGCATTGTGAAATTGTCACATGTGAGACTTAATCCCAAAAATGTTCTTAAATTTAATCTAATGCATGTGTTTTTACAATGTAATTTCTATATGTTTTTGTAAAGCGCTTTAAGATGCAACTTAATAGTGCTATATTAACTAAAATGTATTATATTATTATTATTATAAAAATAGCTTTCTTTCTTTAGTTTATTTGGAGGAAATATAGATTTCTAAACATTTAATGCCATTAACCTTTAATAATCAAAGGAGATTTCTGTATGAACAAGAAATTCTACAACAATATTCACCCCTGAGGTAATACACTCCAAAAAAATATATATATATATATATATATATATATATATATATATATATATATATATATATATATTTACCCAGAAAATAAAATGATCCAACAATGGGTTAAAAGAACCAAGCATTTTTTAAACAACCCAGCATAGGTCAAAATATAACCCAATGCACTGTAAAAAATGAAACATATATTTTATGTTACTTTAACTTAACAAATTTCAACTTGTTTTTATAAGTTATGTCAACTTATCAGCAGTGGGGGCTCGTGACTGCTCATCCGAGGGGTGCAAATTCAAAATAAGTGTTCGGAGTGTCATGTGTGTTGCTTGTGTTTTCAAAATATGTGTTTGTTGCGTCATGTGAACCATGTACATCACGAGTTTTGTCAAAATAAGTGCCTGCTGCACACGCGTCAAAACTGTTTATGATAAAAGAGACGCTCACGTTCACAAAATACACGCAAGACACTTCCTTAACAGTAAACTCTGATTACGCATGAGATTATGTGAGTATCTGGCAAACGCGAGGGTCTCTTTTATCATAAACCCTTTAGATGCGTCTGCAGCAGGCACTTATTTTTGACAAGACACGTGATGCACATAGGATCTCTCGACCGGCAGAACACATTTTGAAATTACGAACCACACACATGACAGACTACATACGTGTTGTGACGAACTTCGCATCGAGCACCCTCGAAAAAAGAAGTCATGGGCCGCCACTGTTTATCAGTCAAAACCTAAAATAATAGGTTGAATTGACTTGCATAACCAAGTTGTTTAATTTCATACTGCATTTTTTGTGGGTTGGGTTCATTCATACCAGTTTAGGTGCAAAGGTGTACTTTTCGAAAGGGTGTACTTTTTGTTCAACTTAATTTGTTAAGTTAAAGTATCATAAAACTACGTGTTGATTTGATATCACTTTTTACAGTGTAGGGACCATTTTTTGTCGGACAGTGTATGAATAGACAGCCTAAATCCATAAGATTACTGGCAACATCTGACACATCTTAAAAAGCATTTTTTGGTCAAGCATCTATTGTGCTACAGTACTGGGGTTTGTTCAAATCAAAGCAGCAACAGTAAAGACGTTTCTGGCATGCCTTAAGGCTGATCGACTGTGTATTTTGTCTTTCTCGTCTATGGTTGGATGTATGAGTGCATATGTGTCTGAAGAACACTGAACTGTGTGTGTAACTGGCCATCAGTTCTCTCTCACTCAACACCCTTCTCCACACAGGAGCTATGGCAAGGCTTCAAAGACTATGAGGTCACGTCCTGTTTCACTCACAGTCCAGTCACACCATAAGTGTGTTGACAACTCTCTGTTTATTCAATTCTTTAAAAAAGCTAAGCTTAAATGAGGTTCTGGGTCTATATACTACACTTAGGAGCTGGTCGTACATCAATAAGCAGTACAGCGAAATTAAGCAGAATGCTGGGGTCTTGAGGTGACTTGAACAAATTATTACTTGAAAGTATTTGTGTATTTGGTGTTATACAATGTGTGGTTTATGGTTAAAAAAATACATTATTGTTGCTCCTCTATGCCCTGCCTCCCTAAAACCGTTGATTTTGTACAAAGCTCATTGTTCTGAAGAGCGCTGTGTCATCTGATTGGCCAGCTAATCTGTACATTGTTATTAGCCTGAATACCTCAGCCGGAAATGTGACGCTCCTTACCACATTTGGAAGATTACCTCCCAATGCAATGCTGACAGGAGTTAATATCGTCTTTATCAATACTAGCTGAATCTGAAGTAGAAAATGCAGATGATCAAGCTGATCGATCAACTTTTACAATTCTACAATCTGTGTGTTTGTTGTAGTCCAAGAAAACCTTTTGCATACATTAACATGTACTAATTGTAATGGTTTTGTTCTGTGTTTACTTGTGTTCTGTGTATTTTTGTATTTTGGACTTTTATTTTGATACTCTGCTCTGTTCGGACTTTTATTTTGATATTCATCATGCCATGTTTCAGTTCACACTTCCTGTCTGTTTTGTATATAAGTCACTTCCTGTACACCAGTTCCTGGCTGAATATTATATATAGTAAGCCTGTCTGTTACCTGTCTGAGACCTGTTACCTGAATTCTGTTTTTGTTATCTGTTTATCTGTTTAATCTGTTACCTGGATCTGCCTGTTTTTTGACCTGTGCCTGTTACCTTGGATTTTGATTGTTACTCTGCCTGCCCTGAACCTAGCCTGTATTTGGATTTCGATTATTGGATAACCCTGTTTGGATTTGTTTGCTGGCCCTTATTGGGATTTTACAATAAAACACCTTTTGCACATGGATTCACCTCTTCATCGCTTTCATTAAAGCACACCCTGTTACAGAATATTCAGCCACAACCGGAATCCAGCAAAGGTCAGTAATCTCCCACCAGCACCATGAAACCTGTTTATGCACTACTTGCACTCCGTCAGAACCACCGTCCGATTGAGGAATATGTTAAGGATTTTTTGGACTTGAGTTACAAGGTACATTTTGATGACATTACTCTGAAGAACCTGTTCTATAATGCTTTGGACGAATGGCCGCGCTTGTGTATGCCACGTGATATGTCTGCCTGGTCCCTGGAGAGTTATATTGACTTTGCTTTGTTACTGTGTGGCTCACCATTTACTGTGGGTGTTGCGGATACACCTCCAGTGAATTTACACAACCCATCAAGCCATTTCATGCCGGTTCTGCCCAAACCTGAATATGTCATGCCTGATCATAAAATGGCCGCCACCATGCCTGCTCCCAAAATGGCCGCCATCCTGCCTGTCCCTAACATGGCCGCCATCCTGCCCGTTCCCAAAATGGCCGCCATCCTGCCTGTCTCTGCACCTGTTTTCGAGAGAGCTACAACCATTCCTGCACCTGAGCTTCAGAGGGCCGTCGTCATCACCACACCAGCACTTAGGAGGGCTATCATTCACCCTGCACCTGCCATCAAAATGGCCGCCATGCCTGAACCAGCTACCGCTGAGGTATGTCTTCTTGAATATATACTACCTGAATTTGCCATAGCCCTGTGGTGCGTCTGGTCTGCCTTCTGCTCTGTTATTCCCGAGGTTCCTCAAGGCCCTGCATCTGATTCATCCGACTCATCTGATCTGCCCGTCTCATCTGATCTGCCCGTCTCATCTGATCTGCCCGTCTCATCTGATCTGCCCGTCTCATCTGATCTGCCCGTCTCATCTGATCTGCCCGTCTCATCTGATCTGCCCGTCACAACTGATCTGCCCGTCTCATATGGTCTGCACTTCTCATATGATCTGCCCGTCTCATCTGATCTGCCCGTCTCCTCAGATCTGGGCGTGTCATGTGATCTGCCCGTCTCATCTGATCTGCCCGTCTCATCTGATCTGCCCGTCTCATCTGATCTGCCCGTCTCATCTGATCTGCCCGTCTCATCTGATCTGCCCGTCTCATCTGATCTGCCCGTCTCATCTGATCTGCCCGACTCATCTGATCTGCCCGACTCATCTGATCTGCTCGACTCATCTGATCTGCTCGACTCATCTGATCTGCCTGATTCGCCTGATTCGCCTGATTCACCTGATCTGCCTTATTCACCTAATCCGCCCGACTCCTCTGATTCTTCTGATTCATCTAATCCATCTGATTCATCTGATTCGTCTGTCCTGCCCGACTCGTCTGATTCGTCTGTCCTGCCCGACTCGTCTGATTCGTCTGTCCTGCCCGACTCAGATGATTCGTCTGTCCTGCCCGACTCATCTGATTCGTCTGTCCTGCCCGACTCATCTGATTCGTCTGTCCTGCCCGACTCATCTGATTCGTCTGTCCTGCCCGACTCATCTGATTCGTCTGTCCTGCCCGACTCATCTGATTCGTCTGTCCTGCCCGACTCATCTGATTCGTCTGTCCTGCCCGACTCATCTGATTCGTCTGTCCTGCCCGACTCATCTGATTCGTCTGTCCTGCCCGACTCATCTGATTCGTCTGATTCATCTGGTCCACCACCTGGGACATCGCCACCCTGGGCTTTGGGAGCTTTCCCAAGTTTTTTTTGGGGGGGGGTAGTACCCGGACACAGGGAGGAGGCAGAGGACACCAAGGCGGAGGCCGAAGTGTGCTCGGACCCTTCCTCTCCCTGTGTTCCAGGTCTATTTCTGCCTCATGATCTAGCTCCAAGCCTGCCCCATGACCCAGGTCCTAGCCTGCCCCATGACCCAGGTCCTAGCCTGCCCCATGACCCAGGTCCTAGCCTGCCCCATGACCCAGGTCCTAGCCTGCCCCATGACCCAGGTCCTAGCCTGCCCCATGACCCAGGTCCTAGCCTGCCCCATGACCCAGGCCCGCATCTGCCCCATGACCCAGGCCCGCATCTGCCTCATGTTCCTGGACCATACTGGCCATATGACCCAGGACCTCTCCTGAACTGCCCTGCCTTCGCCAAGAGGTCCTGGCCCGCCCGCCCACCCTCTATTGGACTTTATTATGTGTATGTTGGGCTCCAGGAGTCGCCCTTTAGAGGGGGGGTTCTGTAATGGTTTTGTTCTGTGTTTACTTGTGTTCTGTGTATTTTTGTATTTTGGACTTTTATTTTGATACTCTGCTCTGTTCGGACTTTTATTTTGATATTCATCATGCCATGTTTCAGTTCACACTTCCTGTCTGTTTTGTATATAAGTCACTTCCTGTACACCAGTTCCTGGCTGAATATTATATATAGTAAGCCTGTCTGTTACCTGTCTGAGACCTGTTACCTGAATTCTGTTTTTGTTATCTGTTTATCTGTTTAATCTGTTACCTGGATCTGCCTGTTTTTTGACCTGTGCCTGTTACCTTGGATTTTGATTGTTACTCTGCCTGCCCTGAACCTAGCCTGTATTTGGATTTCGATTATTGGATAACCCTGTTTGGATTTGTTTGCTGGCCCTTATTGGGATTTTACAATAAAACACCTTTTGCACATGGATTCACCTCTTCATCGCTTTCATTAAAGCACACCCTGTTACACTAATGCACACTTTAACACCAAAGGATATGTAAAATTGTGAATAGGTCTTTAAAAACACAAAGCTTATTATGAAGCAATGGTCAGAGATGCCCATCTAATGCCCACAGACAAACATTTATTAAATACTAGCATATAAAATGCAAATCTGACAAATACAAAATACAATAATCCTATTTCAAAAACCTAGCATAATTAATCATTTGATGCACTATAAAAAACTTTAAACAACCTAATTATGCTATGCAAGTCCTACATTTTTAAGTTTTGACTTGTGATAAGTTGACATTACTTAGAAAAACAAGTTATTTTTTTATTTAAAGTAACTTAAAGTAACAAAATATATGTTATAATTATACAGCAAACATTATGGCGCCTTTATGAGATATCTCATTTTGCAGAAATGATAAAACAGCATCACATGCAGCGAGGGCAATCCCAGAATGCATTGAGCCATGCTCAGTGAAGAAATGAATCTAGGCAGCACACAGTAAGGCTGGTTTTGGGACAAAGCCAACAAATATGTCTCAGATCACTCACTTTCCTGGTGCTATTTCCTTCCTTATCTTGTGTTTAACAACAGTATAAACACACACGTTGTGTTTTATTTCTGTGGTCATTGTCAGGCACTCAGGGGAACTGCAAATTTACGCAAGCGCGTGAGTCATCACTGCTCATCCGCACGTCACACATTTACTGTATGTTGAAACACACCGCTCCAGATTTATTTAGGTATCAACTTAAGCAGAAATGAGATTTGTTAATATACACTAAGAGTATTGAAGTTTGATTACCGGATTTGATGTTACTGAGATCTCTTCTAAAAAAAAAAAAACACTAGAGATGCATCACTATGAAGACATTTCTGTCTCATTTAAAGGGAACATTTCACAAGACTTAGATATAAAGATGTAAAATAAATCTTTGGTGTCCCCAGAGAACGTATGTGACGTTCTAGCTCAAAATAACAAATAGATAATTTATTGTAGCATGATAAAATTGCCAAATAGTTGGTGTGAGCAAAAATGTGCAGTTTAGCTGATCTCTGCACTTAATGTCAGTACCGTTGGATAGAGCAGATTAAGGGGCAGTATTATCCCCTTCTGACATCACAAGGGGAGCCAAATTTCAATGACCTATTTTTTCACATGCTTGCAGAGAATGGTTTACCAGAACTAAGTTACTGTGTTGATCTTTTTCACTTTTTTAGGTTGATAGAAGCACTGGGGACCCAATTATAGCACTTAAACATGAAAAACGTCAGATTTTCATAATATGTCCATTAGTTTATCTTAGTTGCTGTCTAGAATGATATACATAAAAAATAAATGGTTATGGGCCTGATCAAAATAGTCGGGCGATTTTATTGGAAGGAAAAAACTCACTTTGGTTTCTGTTTAATGCTGTACACGTTCTGCACTCACATAACCTCAATAACCCCTACTAAACCTCAAAAACTTTTATATTATGCATTTCATTATATCAAATCTATAGCGTTTAGAAAGAGTTTTTTAACTCACTGCCAGCGCTACATACAAATCAAAGTGTGGCAAACAATGACAAAAACAAGCATGACATTTAGCTTCATGGATTTCCTTAGCATGTGCCACCAAACAACTGTGCACTCAAAATGTTAATCAATAAGTAATCGTAAGGAAAGAAAACATTCAAAACATTGTATAGGTTTACTGTTTGTATGAATGTCACCGGTCTGAGACGGCGCTGAGGTGACCGCTACAGGACCGACTCACTTTCACATGAGTAATTGAAAAGTGATGTGGAGCAGATGTGGACCGAACGTCTGGTTGGTTTAGGCCAGTGGTTGTCAAACTGGGGGTCGCGGGATGGTGCCAGGGGTCCCCAGTTTTAAGTCATTTGATAAAATATATTAATTTATCATAAATTGTAATTAAACCTCAGAAAAATAAGGCTACTAACCAACAGCAATACGTTGTATAATTTAATATGGGGGGATGCACCGTACACAAGGGGGTCTGCACGCCGAAAACATTTGAGAACCACTGCTTTAGGCTCTGTCGCTTTAACAATACAAAACTAAAGGCCTCTCCATCTCTTACTCTGATAAAAGTCAGTCCTATTACAAATAAATGTAGATCTTAGATAAATATGAGCATTAGACAAACACAAGGTTTATTCACTGACCATCTGATCAGGGTTCCCACGGGTCCTTGAAAACCTTGAAAGTTTGTGAATCTGGGGGATAAATTCAAAGCCCTGGGAAGTTTTTGAAAATATACATACATAGATATAGGTCATTAAAAGTGCTTGAATCTTATTTTATGCAAAGGGGAAAAAATCATATTATTCCCTGTGTAGTGTAGGATAATATTATTTATACCACGGGTCTGTTGAATGCTGCATTCTGATTGGCTGAGAAATGTTCTATGGGTGTTGATTATTTTTCTGTAAACCGCACACCTAACTGTTGAAATGTCTTAAAAATAGGCACCAGAGCAATGTTTGTGGTAACCGTGGTATAAGCGGAATAATTGACTCCGGTCCTTTGAATTATTTCGCGTCGTGCCGCATTACCACCTTGGTGTGCATTATTTTCTTATAATTCAATGGCCCGTCGTCAATTATTCCTTACAAAATTTCTAGCCTTTTAAGCACACATGCTAAACTGTTCACTTTAAATGCTTATTATCTTCTGTATGCGAATGTTGATTCATACCAAAATGCTTTTTGGCATAGTTGTGTTTGACACATGAAAATGTCTTGGGTTACGTATGTAACTGTTGTTCCCTGAGAAGGGAACGAGACACTGCGTCTCCCTTGCCATACTTCCTGCGTCCCTGTAACGCCGTCTTTAGCAATATTTCATATAGCGATATACTTCCTGGTTCCCGCGTCACCCTGTCTTTGTCGTTAAGCCTCATCATTGGTTAAATTTGATATACACGTTCAGACGCACTTACACCTGGAAGCGTCCCCAAATTGTCACCGCAGTGACGCAGCGCAATTCCCTCGAATGGGAACTGTAACAATGTATCTTAAAAGGTAACACGATGTAACCTTGCTCTCACTTGAAATGGGTCCCCACATTTAGTCCTTGAATTTGAGGGTATTGCACCTATAAAATCCTTGAATTTGAAGTTAACTAAGGTGTGGGAACCCTGTCTGATGTACCATTCTGTTTGTTTAAAAAAAAGCTTTGTATCAGCCCAGAAACTTGTTGGTCTCTAATGCCACAACACGACACCAGATTGTGGCACCTAGTTTTATTCCTGTAGGTAAAGACTGTAAGTCGCTTTTTATAAAGATGTCTGTCAGATGCATATATGTAAATGAAATGTAAATAAATATAATCATTGGAGCACCCCAGAAGTATTGATAACCTAGTCTGTCTTTTAAGTAAGGGATAATGTATAGGCAGCCGGTTGTCATCGCAGTATAAGCCACGAGTCACAACACTGTGATCAGGACCTGACGCGCAGCGAATGTGTAACCAGCTAACCATCCAAACACATCCCATGAGAAAAGGCAAGCTTAGATTGGTCATCTTACAGATCAATCACATAGTCTTAGAAAAGGCCAGAAAAGTAGCAATGTTGACTAGACTTTTCAGTGATGATAATTCAAGCTATGTGTGACGTTAGATAAACCCTCATTTGGGAACATGCCTACCCTTATAAATTTAATTTAGAGGTCCTTTAAATCTATGACGTCTACATGTCCGAAACACGCAATTATGAACCATCCCAAAATAAACACTGTGTCATAAATAACAGCATAGTTTATAATGCACAAGAACATCTCTTGTGAAAATAGTTTACAAAAAGCGCATGATAATTTGTCATCCACGAGTGGAGCGTCACAGCAGAGCATCTACTGAAGTCTGTCTTTACTCTAAAAATATTCACAGATCACTTCAGAGAATTTCAGCCCACCCAGTGCTTTCCCATCACATTGTAATTTATGCACGTATCCTTTAATCTACCTATCCTGCTGGAGACCCGCCCTTAAAGTGCAGAATAGACACGAGCGAGTGGAGTTTAAATCATACCTTGTTTTTTTTACACAGTAGGGAAATGTTACAATAAAAGTGTCTGCCGTTTAATTAAGAATAACAACATCGTGATTAGACATTTAACCTCATGTGGCGTAGTACCAATTATAACAGCACCACAAACATGTTATTCCAACATTTTTACTAGATTTTCACAGTTTCTGAGTGCAAAACTGGCCACCAAACAACACATACTATACTTCGATGCAAGTATAACTGTTTTATCAACTTCCAGATAAAAAAATTACTTTTCTTTCAACAAGCTGCACTATTTGGGGCATTTATGTTTGCGCAAACGTTTAATACATTTGTTTAAAGTTTGTTGAGATCTTTAACCCTTAGTGTTAGGAACTTGTAAAAAAGTGTTTCCCTTCATCCTCAGAACTTGCTGACAATTAGTAAATTGTCTCTTAACACCTACAGTTTTTCAACAAAGCATTCACTGATAAGAAGAGCCAATGAAAGTGAGATGAGTGTTTAAATGACCGGGTGAAAAGCGTTGTTTGACAGGAGGTGGAGGCTTTCTGTGATGGAGACAGATAATGACAGAGTGTGTAAAGAAAGAATTTCCTTACAGTAAAAAAAGAGGAACTTTCATGTCTTTCTTGCCTGGTTTTATGTACGTTAAGTTTGTTTTTGCTCTTTTCTGATATAAATGTATGCGGTGTGCATGTTAGCATTACTGTACCTTCACATCTTGGGGTGGCCACACATAGATATGTATAAAGGCTAGATGTGTTATGGCGGAGTCTCTAACGTCATCACCTGGCGGCCATCTTACCTCAGACAGCTCGCTCACTCGTAGCATTGTGTTTAATGGTACTTTTAAATGACCATAACTTGCTCAATTTTCTACCGATTTTTAAACGATTTGGTTTGTTACAAGCGTTATAATTCTGGATGCTTTAACACAATTCATAAAAAAAATTCATTAAGTAAGCAGTGTCATAGGTACATCTCTGACGTTTATAACAAACCAAATCGTTTAAAAATCGGTAGAAAATTGAGCAAGTTATGGTCATTTAAAAGTACATGCTCCATTAAACGCAATGCTACAAGTGAGTGAGCGCCCTGTGGTAAGATGGCCGCCACATGCGGACGTTCCACTCAATTGGCCAGCAGCGCGGGCGATACATCTAGCCTTTATACATATCTATGTGGCCACACACATGAAGCGTATTAAGCCAGATTTGCCCCCTCTGCGATCGAAAGGGGGCGTTAGCAGATTAGTGTTTTATCGCAGCCGTTTTTTACCCCCCAAAAATCTGATCGCGTTGGAGCCACCCTGAGCCCAAATCGTAAATATCAAACAAGTTGATCGGGCTGCCTCCGACATGACAGTTGCAATAGCCGATCAGAGCGTGCAAGCTTCAACCGAATGTAGCTGAAACAAGACACCCACAAACATGAAATAAAAGAGCAGTATTGAGAAAAAATATTGATTTGGACAACTTTTGGCAACAGATCAAGTGCTTTTATAATGTCTCATGCAAGAACTAAAACAACATTTGTTTTTTCAGGTCACATTTAATCGTGTTTTTGTAAGATCTTCTCCTAAATACTTCGAGGGGATGGTCTGTGGGCAAGTGGGGGAAATTACAGATTAAAGTTGACACGCACTAATATGTCAAAGTCAGCTACAGTATTTGTGTTGTTATTGTACTTGTATATGTGAGGGCTTTCTCGGATATTTTGGAGAAATTGATGAGCTCACGCAACTTTCACATGCCTGCAAAATGAAACAAAACTAAGAGGTATAGAAACAGCTGCTTTAGTTTTATCAATGATAGCCTTAAGACGGCACCTAAAAAAGTCAGCTCCAATGTAAAAACATTGTGCTCATACATTACATTTTAGATCTATAGATGGAGAGTCTTTTTGTGGCTGCTCGAACACATCAAGTTTTTAACTACCTCTGAATGTGGTTAAAAGTGAGCGAGCTAAAAACATTTCACACCCCATTTACACCTGTATTTAGCATCATCCACTTGTGATCCGATCTACCAAAACGTATCTTAATGCCAGGTGTAAACAGACCTTTACATATCAGTAAGCATATAAAAAGCTAGCAAAATGTATATTATTTATGTGGCTGTGTATACATCTATGCATGTTTGTGAAGAATAAATAAGCATGGTACATATGCAATACAACAAGGTATTACGTTGGTTAAAACGTTGTTGTACTGTAATATGGTAAAATACACACTTTAAAAATAAAGGTGCAAAAGGTTCTTCACAGCAATGCCATAGAAGAACCATTTTTGGTTCCTTAGTGAACCATTTGGTCAAAGGATCTTCATAAAATCATCTTTTTTCTTTTTTTTTATCTAAATAACCTTTTGTGAAACAGAAAGGTTCATCAGATGTTAAAGGTTCTTTATGGAACCATCCAGCCAAAAAGGGTTCTTCTATGGCATTGTGAAGCAACTTGCAAAGTGTGTGTGTCCAAAAATACGACAGAAATGTTACTACATCAAAATGTCATATAAAAATGACAGTCTAATTGTGATGCATGCTCAGAAAAGTAATATAATCTTTGTGTTGTGTCCAAAAGCCATGATATTTTGGTACTGTTCTGGCGACTGCTCCACATGCTTTCAGTCTCAGAAAAAAATAATTATGTATTATTTCATTTTTATAACTTTCCTTGGTTATTACTAAGCAAACATGCTAAGGAATTTTCACTTGACCTCTTAAGGTGAAATGACAAGTTTAAATATAGTAATAATGACTAAACCATGATTGACTGTTTCAAACCAAATTTAGCCATCTCACTGTCTACTTCAGCAGCAACCTTATAAGGCACCATTATAACCTAAACAGAAGTTGATAAATTACTCCTAATGGGTCTGTAAGCTCTTCTCTCATAATGTGCATACTGTATACACATGCTCTGGAATCAGATGGGCCAAAATAAACCAGCCGTAATACTTTATAAATTGGCCAAAATGGACCATGACTCAAAAAGTATGCAAGTTATTTAATCATAACCAAAATACAACGCAAACAAGCAGTCTTCTCAAAACCTCAACACAACTGAAACCAAGCCAGTGTGTTTCGCACGACACATTCAAACCCAGATCATCCCAAAATTAAAATGAAAGTATACAACCACACCACGTACCGCATGCACACATGCTGTACAAAATCAATGTTTCTTATTTTCCATTTTGATTATATTTATTGGCAAGGCAAGTCTTACTCTTACTATTGCTCATACTGGAAACTCTAATCGTAAGTCTTTGGATTTGGCAGTCTTCTCGTCCTGTGCTGAACTGTGGGCATGAATAACACTCATATTGTGTGGCTTGAAGAGTGTTGTGCTTTTACTTTTCTAAGCACTTAGACTAATGATTTTCACTTGGCAGATGATAAAACAATAAAACTTATATTGACGGAGGGACCACAATATCAAGGCTTGGTGGTGGATTTTTGTAAGTGGGCCAGTTAGCAACACCATAGCAACCACACAGAACACCCTTACAATACTCTAGCAAAACCCTGGGAACCACCCAGAACACCCTGGCAACCACCTAGAACACCCTAAAAACAGTCTAACAACACCTGGGCAACCACACAGAACAAGCCTACAACACTCTAGCCCAGGGTTCCCCAAATCTTACCCTGGAGGGCCGGAGCACTGCAGAGTTTAGCTCCAACCCTGATCAAACACACCTGAGCAAGCTAATCAACGTTTTCATGATCACTAGAAAATCACAAGTGGGTAAGTTTGATTAGGATTGGACCTAAACTCTGTAGTGCTCCGGCCCTCCAGGGCAAGATTTGGGGAACCCTGCTCTAGCCAAA
Source organism: Misgurnus anguillicaudatus (assembly GCF_027580225.2). Classification (NCBI taxonomy): domain Eukaryota; kingdom Metazoa; phylum Chordata; class Actinopteri; order Cypriniformes; family Cobitidae; genus Misgurnus; species Misgurnus anguillicaudatus. Next base: position 44,129,078 of record NC_073339.2, on the reverse strand, counting down.
CACTGGCAACCACCAAGAAGACCTTGAAAACAGTCTAGCAAAACCCTAGCAACCACAAAGAACATCCTTACAAGGCTCTAGCAAAACCCTGGGAACCACCCAGAACACCCTGGCAACAACCTAGAACACCCAAAAACAGTCTAACAACACCTGGGCAACCACATAGAACAAGCTTACAACACTGTAGCAAAACCCTGGCAACCACCCAGAACACCATGAAAACAGTCTAGCAAAACCCTAGCAACCACCCAGAACACCCTTAAAACATCTAGCACAACCCTAGCAACCACACAGAACACCCTTACAAGGCTCTAGCAAAACCCTGGCAACTACACAGAACACCCTGAAAACAGTCTTGCAAAACCCTGGCAACCACCCAGAACACCCTGACAACAGTCTAGCAATACCCTAGCAACCACAATGACAACAGTCTAGCAAAACCACCCAGAACACCCTGACAACAATCTAACAAAAACCGTGGCATACACCCGGAACAACCTGACAACAATTTAGCAACAACCTAGAACACCCTGGCAACAACCCAGAAGAACTTGAAAACAATCTAGCAAAACCAAGGCAACCACCAAGAACACCCTGAAAACAATCTAGCAAAACCCTGGCAACCACGCAGAATACCCTGAAAACTATCTAGCAAAACCCTGGCAACCACCCAAAACACACTGACAACAATCTAGCAACAGTCTAGCAAAACCCTGGCAACCACCTTGACAACAGTCTAGCAACACCCCTAGCAACCACCCAGAACACCCTGAAAACAATCTAGCAAAGCCCTGGCAACCACCCAGAACACCATGAAAACAGTCTAGTAAAACCCTATCAACCACCCAGAACACCCCTGACAACAGTCTAGCAATACTCTGGCAACCACAATGACAACAGTCTAGCAAAACCCATGGCAATCACCCAGAACACCCTGACAAACAATCCAACATCAACCAACAACAACCTGGCAACCACCCCAAAACACCCTGAAAACAGTCTAGCAACCCCTTAAAAAACACCCAAAACACCCTGACAACAGTCTAGCAAAACCCTAGCAACCACCCAGAACACCCTAACAACAGTCTAGCAACACCCTGCTGACCACAATGGCAACAGTCTAGCAAAACCCTGGCAACAGTCTAGCAACACTCTGGCCACCACAATGACAACAGTCTAGCAAAACCCATGGCAATCACCCAGAACACCCTGACAAACAATCCAACATCAACCAACAACACCCTGGCAACCACACAGAACACCCTGAAAAGAGTCTAGCAACACCCTGAAAACCACCCAAAACACCCTGACAAGAGTCTAGCAAAACCCTACCCTACTGAAGAATCCAGCTAAGACCAACATAAGCTGGTGAGCTGGTTTTAGCTGGTCCCCAGCTTGGTTTTAGCTGGTTTTGCTGGTGTAGGAAGCTGGTTTTGCTGGTGTAGCAAGCTGGTCTAGCTGTGTTTTGGTCACATTTTAAGCTGGTCTAGCTGGACTTAGCTGGTCATGCTGGAATACCAGCTGGCCCACCAGCATGACCAGGATTGTCAGGCTGGAAGGTCCAGCATAAACCACCTTAAACCAGCTACAACCAGCTACCAGCTTATGCTGGTTTTAGCTGGATTTTTCAGTAGGGTAGCAACCTCCCAGAACACCCTGACAACAGTCTAGCAACACCCTGGTAACCACAATGGCAACAGTCTAGCAAAACCCATGGCAATCACCCAGAACACCCTGACAAACAATCCAACATCAACCAACAACACCCTGGCAACCACCCAGAACACCCTGAAAAGAGTCTAGCAACACCCTGAAAACCACCCAAAACACCCTGACAAGAGTCTAGCAAAACCCTAGCAACCTCCCAGAACACCCTGACAACAGTCTAGCAACACCCTGCCAACCACAATGGAAACAGTCTAGCAAAACCCATGGGAACCACCCAGAACACCCTGACAACAATCCAACAAGCACCCAGAACACTCTGAAAACAGTCTCGCAACACCCTGACAACCACCAAAAACACTTCTGTATTGTCAACACATTTTCTTTTGCAAGGACAAAAATGTAATCAGAAATGTAACATTCAACTAATCAAGTAGTGCATACACAGCAATTCCCACAAGATCTACAACATGCGTGTGTGTGTGAGGGGGGCATTAAAGAGGGATGTCATGGAACATATATTTTAAAGAGGGGCATGTCAGTGTATGCATCGCCAACTGGAGTTGCTATGGCGATGAAAGCGTGCATTCTTTTGTTTTTGATTTTCAGTTCATGGGGGAGGGTTTACTGTACATAAATTCCTTTTGTGTAACAACATAACATGCTCATCATTTGTATGTAAGCATATGTCTACTGTGAAAAACTGCTCATGCATATTCAAATGAGGATGCTCTTACATACAAAGACACAATCAAGTCTTTCATTTACCCCGTTTCACCTGCCATTCCTCTCAATGGTATATTTTAATTTCATCAAAATGTAAAAGCAAAAAGCTTTTGCGGAGGTCTGTAATGACATTACAGTTTAATTTTTTTTAAATGCATTGATTCTCCTAGACATCAATGAGATTAAATGGACACTCGCTTCTCTTCTGCTTCTCAGATTTTTCTTGTGGTTATCTACAGTATATAATATACATACTTATACGTATCCATTATGTCTCAAACTGGGCTCAGATTTGCCAGATACCACAGTTTGCAATCGAAAGTTAGAGATTTGTGAATTCAAACATTTCTCCATATCTTCCAAATAATCTGAGCCAATGCTATCCACAGTAATTTAACAGCTCTAGTCATTTCTGTCTATTTTTTTGTTCTAAACATTTTTCCCAAAGTCTCAAAAGCCACGACAAACCAAACAAAATGTTAATCGTTAGAAAATAAAATAGTTTAAAATTGTTACAGACATAAATCGCTACTAAATAAACATTACTGAACACAAGAATACAATAATTTTTAAAACAGTTTGTTCCACGCTTTATTCTTCTTCCAATCACATTCACACTAAACACAAAGCCCACATGGCTCTTTCTTCAAAACTGGCATAAAGCCGGTTTCTGTAAAACTTATTTACCATTTGCATTTGCTCATTATGACACAACAATACCACAATAACAGGCAATTACACCGACAGTGGCAACCATACGATAAGGACAAGTTCATTTGGCTATTAATGGAAGCCAGAGGCGATTCTAGGGTTAGAGCTTTAGGGGTGCTGAGCACCCAATGAGCTCCGCTGCCACCACCCGCTCTTTTTTCCTACAGAAACCAATAATATGTATATTGTAAAATAGCTTTCATTTTAACATTGGTTCAACTAACTCCAAAATAAAGATTTTTTGGAGGACCTTTCAGGCATGAAAATGGGTCAGGGGTGAAAAAGATGAGAAGAATATTACCCCTAGGGTCCGGGAGCATGCTCCCCCTTAGAATTTTTTTAAAATAACATATTTTAAAGCATCAATCTGGTGAGTTTTCAGATGCATTTTTTGCCAACCTTTTTATTTCTAATTAATGGTGAGCTAGCACATTTTTGCCATTAATGCCATATTAAAGTCTCAGGACAAAAGGTGGGCTACACCAGCAGTGTGGGTATGGCTTTATGTGAATATACAGTGTATTGTTTGCCTTTGTCGAAATGACAAATCTCCTAATTTATAACTTTTATGCCTACAACATATGGTAGGTTTATTAATAGTTTGTTAATTTGCAGCTTTTCTTTTAACAGTCCTTTAATTGAACCATTACCTTTACTATATGTCTAAAACAAAACACTTGTGACTCCTGCACTAAGGGTTAAAGACGTTATCACCTTCATATTAGTCTACATGTGACAAACTAAAAAAAATATTTATTGTCTAGTTTGATAGTCAGACAGTTAGTGATTTCACACATAACTTACCGGTAGCCTACTGGTGGTATACAGTGATATGTAGTTTGTTTTCACTCTGTTCCAAACGCCATGTTTTCATGACGACTGACCAGAAAAGACGCACGTGATGTCATGTTTACATGACTCCCGATTGTTAAAATAAGTCTCAAATTAACGTTAAATCATACAATAAACTTTAACAACGGAGACACACGTATGCAACTACCCACTGAGACGCACTGCATGCGTTCTTGCGGAAGAACATTGTAACCGGCGCTACTTCTCTCCGTTTAAGTCTATGGACGAGTCACCCAGGTACTGTGCTACTCCGCAGCGCGCGGGTACCCGCCGGACTTAAATAATCCGAAAATAAACACTTATTATACGTGTACCATGGTGATTCATTATAAGACAAAAACACGACTTGAAAGATTGATCCGTGGTGTACTCGCTCATTATAAACATAACGTAAACATTTTGTAAGATTTGAACAAAAAAGTTGCATCACAACACTCTCTGCGTCTCACTCTGCGTGTGTTTCACGCTGAATGACGGACGGGCTACTACGCGATGCAGGTACAGAGAAGTAGAACAGGATGACACCATTTGCTAAGCGGGGAGGTTTTCATTTTCTACCTTATTATATATTTTAAACCACAAACTACGGAGTATGTTTTGGACATTATTTAACCCTGGTCAAAGACGAACGAACATTTTAGAATAATTAATTTCTTGCCCCAAGTTTTAGGGGTGCTGAGCTCCTTTTTAGGGGTGCTGAAGCACCCCTAAAAAGGGGCTAGCCTCGCCCATGATGGAAGCTTTTGTTAAACGCACCCGTCTTGTCTCCTTTCACAATCAAAACGACCAAGAACTCTTGTTTTATTCCTCACTTTTATTTGCCCAGCATCTCTCTTTCTCTTTCTAACAGTAAATGGATCTTAATTTAGGCTCAATGTCCTTTGTCCTATAATTTAGAAGCTCAGCTCATTTGAGAGAGCTGCGCGAGAACACCGCCTGTAAGTCGCAAATAAAACTAATGCCTGTAACCATTAATGGCCTCTATTTATCACTTATGTGTGTGTGTGGATGTTGGATGGTATAAAAAAGGACGCTGGGCATCATTTAAGATCCATTTAGAGATTGCTTGTGTATGTGTGTGCCTGTTCACACTGATTGTGAGAGTAAAATTATGTCTTATCACTTTGGATCAGAAGACGATAACTTACTCAATGTTGCACAATATTCCAGCGCCTTTTAATAAAGATGTGCTGCTGTTTATTAAGGCCCCTATGTGTCTATTTTTTACATCTACAGTAAGTAGGCGTGCGAGCGAAGCCCGGAGTAAAAATGTGTGTGTATGCTTGGGTAAAAGCCAGGCAGATAATTGCGGAGGCACATACTGCCAAACTGGCCATTAGTAGACTCTGTCTGCATGTGTTGGTGTATTGCTGGACCACAGCCCTTAATAAGATAACACAGGCCGGTAAGAGTCTGCCAACCAGTACAAACGCTAGTCAAAAAACCAAACCTCAGACTTATTATTATTGGGAAAAATCAATCGCACCATACTATCTATCTATGCTTACCGTTAAAATCAAGCACAATACGCAAATATTACTTTCATAATGTGACACATTTTAAGAAAATAAACGTTGGAAATTTTTGCATTAAAAGCGCAAAGGTTGTGAGTTCGATTTTCAAGAAAAATAATTAAAAGAAGTTGGTTACAGATAAAATGGTATTACGAAGTCCCTAAGGGGACATGGAGAAAAAATTTAATAAAGTTTAGTTTCGCGTGTGCACATGAAACTATCACGCGCGCACGTGAAACTAAGCAAAAGTTTCATGTGCGCACGCGAAACTAAACTTTAAAAAAAATTCTGCACATGATGGTTTCGCGTGAGCATATGAAAGTTTCACCTGAGCACGCAAAAGTTTCACGTGAGCACGCAAAAGTTTCATGTGAGCACATGAAACTAAACTTTAAGAATGTTGGGGGTAACGCATTACAAGTAACGTGCATTACAGAATAATATTACTTTTCTGAAGTAACGAGTAAAGTAAACGCATTACCTTATAAATGTACACATTAATATTTGAGTTACTTTTTCAAAAAATTAATTAATTAGATTTTACAGAATTATGTACTGAATTAAACTAAACATAGCCACATTATGCACTCTATGCGTACACGCCTGTGTGGGAACAGTTTGAAACAGATCAAGCCTTAGCCAAGAAAAAGTAACGCAGAAGTAACTAAAAAAAAATAACTTAAGCATTACTTTCCATGAAAAGTAACTAAGTAACGCAATTAGTTACTTTTTTGGGAGTAACTTAAAGGATAGTTCGGCCAAAAAACGATATTAAACCCATGATTTACTCACCCCCAAGCTGTCCGAGTTGCATTTGTCCATCGTTTTTCAGACAAACACATTTTCGGATATTTTAGAAAATATTTTAGATCTTTCTGTTGATTAAATGTAATGTTACGGGGTCCAGCAATAGTCCACGACCTTCAAGTCCAAAAAAAGTGCGTCCATCCTTCACAAATTAAATCCAAACGGCTCCAGGATGATAAACAAAGGTCTTCTGAGGGTAATCCGTGCGGTGTTGTTGTAGAAATATCCATATTTAAAATGTTATTAACTTTATTAACTACCTTCCGGTAGCGCCGCCATTTTAGAGCCATCCGCATTCAGGAT